>NW_027312869.1:0-25218 GCF_040954645.1 Diabrotica undecimpunctata
CGCGCTATCTCAGAGTGGCACCTGTGAGTATCTAGAATTAAGCCTACAGGATTTTTTTTTTATTTTCCCACAGCCTTAATCCAGTAATGACATTACTGCTGCCTAATGTCATGTCCTCCATTGATCCGCGGGTACTTATTTGGCTAAGCCTTATTCGTACCTGTCCTGTATATCTACAGGAACTCCCCTATCAGCCATTGGGACGCGCCATGTCGGGGTTGAGGACTTCCCCGCCCAGTCTGTCTTGCGCAAAGTGCTGAAGGACCCCTACTTAATTCAGGGTCTTCCTCTACCCAAGCTGAGACCGGCACGGTCAATCACCTATTGACAATCAATGGTAACGTGATAGAACAAGTAGAAAAATAACAGTACTTGGGAACTTTGATTAATGAAACCAATGATCATACTGCAGAAATAAACTAGCGAATAGAGATTGCCAGATCAGCATTTATACGAATAAAGTCACTCCTAATGTGCAAAAATCTAAATTTGCAGATCAGACTACGTACCATTCGCTGTTATATATTTTCAATAATATTATATGGAGCTAAGACTTGGATATTAAAAAAATGTAATTTAAAAAGAATCAAGGCTTTCGAACCCTGGTTATACCGCAGAGTATTAAAAATATCGTGGACTGATAGAATTACAAATAAAGAAGTACTGGAGAGGATTGGTAAAGAAACAGAACTAATCACCACTATACGAACCAAAAAACTGGAATACCTAGGCGACGTGGTGAGGGGGCCAAAATATGAAATTTTGAGACTCGTAATACAGGGAAAGATTCAAGGAAGAAGGTCTGTTGGCCGAAGGCAGAAATCATGGTTGAAGAATCTACGTGATTGGTATCAATGCAGATCGATAGATTTGTTTAGAGCAGCAAGTTCAAAAATAAAGATAACCATTAGGATTGCCAACCTCCGTAGGGAGACAGCACTCTAAAAAGACCCATATTATTTGAGTAAGTTAATAAAAGGAAAATACCACTATTAGTATGTCAGTAACATATCGACGATACATCATTTATGTTTTCTAAATAACATACTTATAAAATCAGAATTTTCTGTTTGTTAAGGGTAAACTAAATAAAAGACCAAACACTTACCATGTCGGACAAGTATTATGAGGTTTTTTTTTCTGGGTTTTCCTCATGATTTACTGTGGAATCACTAACACGAAAATTCTACCGTTATCATGGCATGTGGTTGTCTTTTGAAAGACGAATCACATGCTATAATGTTTTCAGACTGATCTTTTCAAGTTAAATTTGAATTCATGTAATCGAATAAACTATCTTACAATAAAGTAGTCCCAGGAACAGAGTTAATGTCTGTATTTTGAGAACTATTTCCGTAGTGAAAATTGAAACGTCAATAAACTTATTTTAAACTTCAATTGTGGCTTATTTTCATTAAAATTGTTCTGTTAATAGGTATAACTTTCATCATTATGCCACAAGTAATCCATACCACATAGTCACATACAGTCAAACTAGATGGACGCTAAACATTTGGGGAGGTATTGTTGGTAACCATGTGGTGGGACCATATTTTTTTGAAGAAAATCTAAATGGGAGATGTATTTAGATTTTCATTATATCAATTGCCCATATTATTGGAAAACGTTCCACTTCATGTGTATAAGTGAACAAATGATATACGTGGTTTTTGCATGAAGGTGCTCCTGTTCACCATAATGCATAGATTCAGGGTGAATAGGAAACTGATAGATGGGTTAGATCCGGATGTAAAATTTAATAAAATGGACTTTTTTTTTGAGGTTACGTTAGGAATAAAATTTATAAAATACCTCCAACAACAGGTAATAAGATAAAAGTTATAGTATAAAATGTATTTCGAAGTGTTAGTATACAAATGCTTCGTAGAAAGAGCATTTTCAGGTGTGAATAAATCTTATAGCTCATTTTGAACACTTTATATAATTAAATATTAAAATCAATTCAATAAAAGCAGTTAATAATTTTTCCATAAATGTTATGTTATGTATTGTATAATCAGTAATAGTGAACTGTCAGTTTCAGACAATTCAGTCATGGCTTACTTAAAATTTGTAAAAATTTAGAGACCTAATTGAAAATTTGCTTTAAAAAATGAAAATATCTCAAAAATTAGTAAGTTTAGATATAGAAAATACTCAATCAAAATTAAAGTATGACAATGGAACTTTTTTAAAGTGAATTAAAATACAGTGTGTTCTATTTAAAATTACTGAGAAAATAAAGAACTTGCGTTTTAACTCCCTCTGTATTCGATATAAAGAAAATTAGCAATATCAATCATTTTGAAAAACTTTGACAATCAGTAAAAATGTATAAAAATAATTCAATAATAGTTCATTGTCATCATCTTCTTCTTCTTTTTAATTATACAGGAAATATAAATTGTTACGATTTTTATAGAAAATTGGTTATAACTTTGTAAATACAAACAGCTTTATCACACTAATCAATATTATTTTAAAACGTTCCCTCTAGCTGAATAAGCTTAATATTCGAGCAAAAAATATTTTTGAAATACCACAGTGTTCTGCTAGATTTTTTTGAATTTATTATCATCCTAGTAATTTTCATCCCTTAACTACCCCTTGTGGGAAGGTAATAATTCTGTTAGGTTTTGATTTTTCTACTTATATTTACTACTTATTATATTATATATTTATCTACTTATATAAGAAATATACTTTATATTTATCTACTCATATCTGAAATAAAAAAAAGTGTTGAGAAAAGTTTTTACTAAATATTGACCGCCCTGATAATTTTCCACCCTAAACTCATTTATTTCTATATTCGAGTTTGCAAATTTAGAAAAAAAAATGTTTTAAATACTAGTGTTCTGCTAGGTTTTTACGAATTTATTACCACTCTAGTAATATTTTTCACCCCTCAACAGCTCATTACGGGAAGTCAATAATTCTGTTAGGTTAAAATTTAAGGTGAAAAAATATTCTTTTATAATTTCACTGTACTGTACTTAGAACTGAAATAAAAAAAAGTGTTTTGTTAAAATTTTACTAAACTTTGACTACCCCGATATTTTTTCCATATCTTAGCCAATCTTATTTTTTGGAAACGTTTACACCAGTTTAATATTCGAGCCAGTGGGATTTAAAAAAATATTTTTGAAATACTACAGTGTTCTGTTAGGTTTTTACGAAGTTATTAGAGATAGTGCAAACACTCCTGACCATGGAGCTGCGCGAAGTCGGAATCAAAATTCACGTAAAGGCAGAAAGGTTCTATTGTAAACCAAATTTCGTCTACTGCGCCATGGTCAGGACTGTTTGCACTATCTCTACCACCCTAGTAATTTGTCACCCCTTAACTAACCCAATTACTACCCTAATACCCTGTTAACTTTTACCTATATCCAACTGACAATAAATGTACTATCGGCATAAAAGTAAAATATAAATATTTTGAAATTTTTGAAATGCCGCTAATATGTGTATTATTTTACTAAGCAAATAATCTAAACTAGCTCTTCTGACCAACCTGTAATTTCCTTCTCATCATGTGATTAATATTTAATGTCCTTCCTATTTAAATAATATTAAAATATTTAATATTATATAATACCTAACCTATTTTTTTTAATTTTAGGTACCTAATAAATACAAATCTTTTAATATTTTAACAATAGGTAGGAAAGGTGTCTCGACTTGCCTTTACAATTAACTAATTAATGCAATAGACATAATAAAATTATTGCAATTTGAATATTTCTTAGCTGGTAATTGTTCTCTGAAATATAACAATTCCATGTAGTTACTAAAACTTAACTTAATTTCAGTTATTTTACCTTCGTAAAAGGGACTCACGATTCGATTTAGTTTAGCGTTGTACTCACGAGTCGAACACCAGTCAATTTTTTAAAACAGTTTTGTAATAAAGCGTTTTTATTTTTTAATATTTATCCATTTGAAAAATATTTATTAGTTAGCACAGAATAACATTTCAGAACGCTTTTCAATTAGGGTAGTTGGGAAAAAAAAGACTAGTCTGGTAAGAATATATTAAAAATCTAACAGAGCACTTTTGTATTTCCAAGAAGATTTTACTGTGGCTTAGGGTGTCAAAAATTGTGACGGTGGATCAAATTCAGTAAAAACCTAGAAAGCAATTTATACTTTCAATTACAAATAGAGTACAGTAAAATTGTAATAATAGATTTTATTGTACTAGATGATAAAATTGTACTTTATCTTCGAGAGTGTTTTTTAGCGTCGAGAAGTGAGTCAAGACGCTAATTATTCTCGAGAAGATAATGCGATTTTATCGTCGTGTGCAATACATTTTTTTCTATAGCAAGACTTCAAGTTCAGGTGAAAAATAGAATTTCAAAGAAAATTGTAATTTTTAGCACAAAAATCGGAATTGTGTTGCTCCGTTGCTAGGGATATGAATTACTCTGTCAACAAATGTCAAACAAATGTTACGTTTTGGTTTTTGCGGAGAATATTGTTGCATTTTGAGTACAAAGTATTATCTCCACCATACTGAGGTGTAAATTTTGTTTAGAAATAATATTTGTTACAAAATCTTCCATAAATATATCGGCTAATAATGGAGATAAACTAGAGCCCATTGCTAGTCCAAAACTTTGTTTATAGAATTCATTATTTAGTTGAAAGTATGTATTATCAGTACATAATGTTATTAACTCCATTATAGCTCATATATTTAATCTTGTTCTAGTTGCCAATGTATCATCACTTTCTAATTTTGTCTTGACTATATTTAAAGTCTTATCTAATGGCACATTCGTAAATAAACTATTTAAGTCAAAACTTACTAAAGTATTATTTGAATTAAATTCAATATTTGATAATTTATTTAAAAAATGTTGTGTATTTTTTATAAATGTGTCATTTTTATTTGTAATTGGTTTTAAAATATTTAATAAAAATTTTGATAGTTCACTACCAGGAGAATTCATGGTACTACAAATGGGTCTAAGTGGTATATTTGTTTTATGAATTTTCGGTACTCCATAAAAATGAGGGGTCTTACTGTAATGAGGTGTAATTAATCTTCTCTGATAACTGGGTAAACAATCTTTAAACTTGAATAAAGTTCTATATATTTTGTTTTCCAAAGGCTTTGTTGGATCCTTTGTTAATTTTGTATAAGGTCCGTTTATTATTAGATCTTTAATTTTGTTTTCATATTGAATTTTATCCATTATCACAGTTGCATTCCCCTTGTCTGCTGGTAGGATGATTATGGAGTCGTCATTTTTTAAAGTTCTTATAGACTTTAGTTCCTCTTTGCTTATGTTTTGTTCAATTTTGATAGACTGTTCCAATTCAATTTTACATAATACTCTGTATTCTTTCTTTTCGTGGGTTGGTAAACATTGAGATATTTTTTCCACTAAGCTTATTATGTCTAATTTTGGAATTGATGGCTGAGTAACAGCAAAGTTTAGACCCTTTGACAGTATTAAATTCTCCGTTGCATTTAAATATCTAGTTGATAGATTGACAACTGTCGCTAAAATGTCATTATTTCTATTTAGGTTATCTAAAGTGTGTATACTGTTTTGTTCTAATAGAATATTAAATTTATTTAAATGTATATCTCTTTGTTACGCGCTATCTCAGAGTATATACTATATGTAAACTAAAAATAATTTGATCGAAATCAGAATTTGATATCATATCGAAAAGCAAATCTTCAATACTTACAATATCTTGTTCAACAAAAAATAAATTACATCTATGATATTGTAACCTTTCGCGGATCATGGACAAGCTGGCTCTATGTAGAATGTTGTTCAACCTTCTGCTTGAATATGCTGGACGTAACTTCAAGCCCTTTGGTATTAGGTTGTTGTCTCTACATCTTCGTAAAAATTTGATTGAATTTTGACAATGTGCCAGTTTCTTGTATAGAATTTCCAATCTCCGAAAATTTTGAATAACGCTGGGCCCATAACGGTTTTTTAATATTGTTCTGAAGCTATTTTCTTGTGGCATTTTAAATTAATTACTATTTAAATGGGAATAAGCCAAAATTAAAGGTTAAAATACGTTTATTGACGTTTCAATTTCCACTTCGGAAATCGTTCTCAAAATACAAACATTAGTAAATTTATTAAGTTTATTGAAGGTAAACTAAATGCACGATCAAATACTTACCATGTCGGGATACTATTATGAGGTTTTTTCCTGGTTTTTCCCTCATAATTTACTATGGAATCACTAACAGGAGAATTTTACTGTCATCATGGCATGTATTTGTCTTTTTAAAGACGAATTACATGTTATGATCTTTTCTGACGGATATTCTCAAGTTAAAGTTTTCATTTCAGTTCATTTCATGTAATCGAATGAACTATCTTATAAGTAAAGTCGTCCCAGGAACGCAACTCAACAATATTGGCAATATCATTTTAAAGTCGTCTACTTTAAAATGTATAATGTATGTCTGAATTGTCAATATAGATGAGTCAGATAAAATTAAATTATTAAAAGAATTTTTCACTAAGTAACAAAAAACAAAATTTGTTTAATTTACTAATGTTTGTATTTTGAGAAAGATTTACGAAGTGGAAATTGAAACGTCAATAAACGTATTTTAACCTTTAATTGTGGCTTATTCCCATTTAAATAGTAATTAGTTTAAATTTTATCCTAGGAAAACTTCTTTTGACAATTCAATACCTGATTCCATTACAGTAATTTTTAATTTTATCTCGAGTGTATTTACACTCAGGGCATTTATAATCTTTGAATCATATAGGTTCTTTATTCTGTAGTTTAACCTTATTTTGGTACAGTTTTTTTCGTTATGCTGTTTTGGTTTATGATATTTGTACGTTTGTTATTTAATTGTACTAACTACAAAACTACTAATAGCAAAATAAGCTTAACAGAATTATTAACTTATAGAGGGTAGTTGAAGGGTGAAAAATTACTAGGGTGGTAATAAATAAGTACACAAATCTAACACAACACTGTAGTATTTCGTATTTCCGAAAAGGTTTTTTTGTATTCAGCTAGCATAAATGTGTAGCTGGAGGCATTGGTGTAGTTAGTTAACATTTAGTAAAAACTAGCAGTTTCTTATTTTACTTATAAATAGATCACAGTAAAATAAAAAAAAATTTCTTTACCTTAAATTTTAACCAAGCAGAATTATTAACTTCCAAGGGCCATTCAAGGGGTGAAAAATTACTAACATGGTAATAAGTTCGTTAAAACCTAGAAGAACACTGTGGTATTTCAAAAATATTTTTTGCTCGAATAATGAGCTTATGAAGCTAGCGGAAACGTTTCAAAATAATATTGGTTTAGCGGTGGAAAATGATCACAGTGGTCAAAGTTAAGTAAAAACCTAACAGAACAATTTTTCATTTTAGTTAGGTATAAGTAGAGGAGAGTGAAATTATAAAAGAAGATTTTTTCACCTTAAATTTAAACCTAACAGAATTATTGAATTTCCATAAGGATTAGTTGAAGGGTGAATAATGACTAAAGTGGTAATAAATTTGTAAAAACTAAGAAGACTGTAGTATTTAAAAAAAAAAATTTTTCTAATTCTGCTGGCTTAAAAATTAAGCTAGCGGGAACTTTTTCAAATAAGATTGGTTTAGGGATGGAAAATTATCAGGATGCTCAAAGTTTAGTAAGAACTTAACTGAACACTTTTTTATTTCAGTTGAGTAGAGGATAGTGAAATTGTAAAAAAGAATTGTTTCCCCTTAAATTTTAACCCAACGGAATTATTAACTCCCCACAAGTGGTAGTTAAGGGGTAAAAAATTATAAGAGTGGCAATAAATTCATAAAAACCTAGCAGAATATTGTGGTATATCATAAATATTTTTTTAAAATTCTACTAGCTTGAATATTAAGCTAGCGGAATCGCTTCCATTAGGGGTAGGTTTGGTGGTGAAAAATTATTAGGGTGGTAATAAATTAGTGAAAAATAAGTGAAAAAATATGCCATAGGCAAAAAGTTTTTTTTTAGTTCTGCTAGCTTGAACCGTGGATATAAATTTGTGAAAAATGGGTGAAAAATATGGCATAGATTAAATTGGACTCGGCCCATTGTGTCCCCGCTAGCTTAAGGTTTCTAGGTTTCTAACCTCAATCCGAGAAAAATAACCTCAAATCCTAACATAACCTATTTAACAATAATAAGACTGAATAATATTTCCAAAAGATAATAGGCAAAATGTATTTGGATATTAACAGGTATATTTGGCCCAAATTGATGTAATAAAATATTCAAATAACATACTTTTTTCTCTTCACTTTATTTGCAATCTGTTTTTAACATCGGTACAATAAGTAAAATTTTTTGACAAATATTAGTTTACTAAATCTATTCATGTCTATTGTCTATGTCTAAATGTCTATTCCAAGGCAACATACTCGAACAATGGAATACTGCTAAAACAATACTAATACACAAAAAGGGAGACACCACAGATCTGAAAAATTATCGACCAATTTCACTTCTTTCACAACTTTACAAAACCTTTACAAAGATTATTACAAACAGGTTAACAATTAAATTTGACGGATATCAAGCAGTAGAACAAGTCGAATTTAGAAAGGGGTACAGCACCTGTGACCATCTATATACTTTAAATATCCTAATAGAAAAGACTAACGAATACAATCTCCCATTATGTCTGGCTTTTATAGATTATGAAAAAGCTTTTGATAGCGTAGAACTGTGGGCAATAGAAGAAGCATTAGTCAACAACCGGATCGATTCCAGGTACAGATTATTAATACATAACATTTACGAACAAGCTGAAATGATAGTGATGTTGGGTAATGGAATCGAAAGAAGACCAGTAAAAATCAACAGCGGAGTAAGACCAGGAGACACAATATCTTCAAAATTATTTACAGCTGCCCTAGAAGATATCTTTAAGTCAATAGGTGGAATGCACCGAATACGACGATTGAGGAGCTATACCTAGAATCCCCCTAAAAAAAGGACTGAAAATGAATTTCAGCAAAACTAAACTAATGTCAAACAAAGATGACAAACCTATGATAAACATCGAAGGGACAGAGATAGAACACGTAGATGAATATACATATCTGGGTCAAAATGTCAAGGTAGGCGAAGAAAATCAGACTACAGAAATAAGCAGACGTGTAAAAATGGAATGGGCAGCATTCGGAAGACTCTCATACGTACTTAAAAATAAAAATATACCTTAAAGACTGCGAACCAAAGTATTTAATTGCTGTATCCTACCTGTACTTACATATGGAGCTCAAACCTGGACATTCACTAAAATAAACATGGAGAAGATCAGAAAACTCATAGAGCTATGGAACGACAGATGCTGGGTATCTCACTCAAAGACATAAAACCAATGAAAACATTCGTAGTAGAACAAAAGTAAAAGATGCTGTCGAACTTGCAGCTAAACTGAAACGGAAATGGGCTGGACATAACGAACGTCTTACGGATGGCCGATGGAATAAATAAATCGGGAATTGGCGGCCATATGAAGCCAAAAGACCACGAGGAAGACCGCAAATGCGATGGAGCGACGATATTAAAAGAACTAAAGGGCCAATGTGGAAACGTCTTACAAACAACAGAGATAAATGGCGAGAATTAGGAGAGGCCTATATTCGGAAATCCGAATAGAGAAAAGGGCTTACAAAAAATCTATTCATATGTCCACACCGGCTTTAGGATTGATTTGTAGATTATGTTCTTTACGTCATTGATTTTGTAAAGCTGTATACCATTCATTGTGACTCGTGGGCACGTATCTCTTTCATTGTGAAGGCTACGTGTTGGAATTTGGCTTTATTTGCTTTCATTTTACATTTGTTTAGCCAAAAATCGATTTTGTTAAGAAGATTTTGTAGGTTTTTTGTAGCAATGTCTGCATTTTAAAATGATAGTAATATTACAGTATCATCCGCGAATGTACCTACTTTCATTGAATGTACTGCTGGAAAATCTATGGTTTATAATCGGTAAAGCGCAGGTCCAAAGACACTTCCTTGGAATATACGTGATTCAACTAATTACAAGTCAGTTCCTTCCTCTTGGGGTCTAACTAGATCTGTTATTTAGATAAGATTTTAGCACACTATAGAATCTACGCGGTAAATACTTTTTGATTTTATACCACTGTGCCAAACCTTAGCAAAAGCTCTACTTATATCCAGAAAGCCTGCGGCACAGTATCATCTATTTTTTTTATTGTTGTCGATTTGTTTTACAATTCTACGTACCTGTTGGATAGTATTTGCTAATATCATACTTGTAGATAAATAATTTTAATATATTTTATGCCATGCCCGTCCAACGTACCACTCGCATTAAACTTTGCATTTTCCCGAATAGTTTCTCCCTCTAACACAGGCCCTTTGTTTGCACAGCATGTCGATCTCCCACTAGTTATGTCTCATTCGGTGTAATATAGGTTAATTTTTTTTTAATTAAACCATCAAGTTTCCTTTTACCGTTTAACGCTATTCATAATGTCATCGTTAAAAACATGTAATTTTTTTAAAATTTCATAAAGAAATTTTAAAGACCATTCCTTGTCACTAGGTTATAAGCTTATTAAATATCTTTTCAGTCGACCGTCCATTTATAAATAATTTTAACACCCTCAAAATCACTGATTAATGACCCCTATTAATGAATGATTTTCTATTAATGAACGATTTCATTATAGGCAACACAACATACATTGCTTGTATAAATTAATTTAACGCTCTGTGATTGGTAGTGACCTGTGGTGTAGGCAACCAAACATATACCTATTTATATTTCCACTAAAAAATTATTTAAAATGAAGTATCCGCTGTAAGTACTGTCTGTCATTGTATGTCATTATTTATCGTTAAGTAAATAAAAATTTAAACTAATATATTTTTATTTCTAAAAAGTACGGTCGACGGAAAAGTTTTGTAACGAACTCGTGAATTAAAATGGCGATTAACAATCTAGAACATTAACGCGCTCGCTTCGCTCACGCGTTAAAATATCTCAATTATTAATCGCCCTTATTAATACACTTGTTGGTTAAATAACTATAAACAGGAAACCTGAATTTAATAATTGTTATCATGCGTATTATTTGGCAAACAAACTTTTATAAATACCACTTAAAAATTTTTTTTTGTGAGTACCATATAAAAATAAATAATATCCAACATATTTATATTAGTAATGTTAATAAAACTTTATACTATCTAGTTCTGCAGAACCGACAAAATTTCGTATATTAACATATACATAGGCAGCCAAAAAGAAATAAATGCTAAACACATTTCCATTCAAAATAAATAAAATTTTATCTTGAATATTCCGCCAAGAAGTGGTGTTTCTTTCTAGGCGGAAATAGCATTCCTGTCCCCGCAAACCGAAAATAATTTCCCACAGTGCAAATTCCAATGTAAACTCTATTTCGCTTTCCAGTGCGGGAACAATGAGGGAACGAAGGTAACAAAAACTGAAAACTGGTTTTACCCTGTCAAATAGCACTTTAATGATGAGCGCAATTATTTCGATTATTTGGCCCATGATAAAATTAAAATAAAATAGACCAGTCTTTCCTTGATCAAGTCATAGCCTGGAGCAGATGCAGCATCAAACAAAAAACCTATGGTTAAAAAAATAAATAAATAAATAAAAATAAAAAATAAAATTTAAGAAATTAAAAAACAAGCAGATCTCCCAGAATTTATGCGTAAAGAATCTAAAAAATAAACCAATAAAAGAAGAACTAATAGCAGAAATAAAAAAAAAATAGAAAAAATAAAGAATATACCTAAAAATAATGTCGAAAATATAAATAGAATGTAGGCATCTATCAAAGAAACCTAGAAGAAAGAAGTAGTAATACCATCATTGAAATATTTTAAAGAGATGAAACGTAGAAGAAAGGAATTAATGACAAAGAAAATCTTAATGCTGATGGACTAACATTTAAAATCCAAAAGAAAATTGGTTTACAAAGGAGTGAGCAAAAAAGGAAAAACTGCAAGAAAATAGTAAATTAATTTATGTAGAAAAGTAGAGCAACTAAAAGGAAAAAAAAACCAAAGAAACCCCTATCTTTTAAACAAGGATCACTCAATCCTTAAGAATGAATTAAAGTGACACCACAGGAAAGATTAAACTGTGCAAGAACTATATTGAAAACCTCTTTGAAGACAACCAAGGAGAAAACGAAACGATACTTCAAGACAGCAAAACGGGACTAGATATAACAACAGGGTATAACAACAGATATTTTACTGTGTAATTATATGTGATTTAATTCAATTATAAAGTCAATGCCTATTTCACATTTGGATTTCCTGTATTCTTCTTCTTTTTATTGCGCAGTCTCCTTTCGAAGGCTGGCGATCCAAATGGCAATTGTAGCTTTGGAAATTGCTGCACAAAATATTTGTGTAGATGAGCAGTCAAACCATCTCCTTAGGTCTTTTAGCCACGAGTTCTGGCGGCTTCTATTTTTACTATTTTTACTATTTCAGAGTCCATTGTTTAACTTTTACAGGCACACAGCAAAACAGAGAAAACGTAACGTAATTCTGAGCTCTAGACCAAGGTCTGACCTTGTAAAAAATGTTCATGGGTGTTTTTCTTGCTTGTTCAATTCTTGATACGATTTCTTTTTTTTTGAGTTACACTGGCTGTTGATATTTGCTCCCGAATATTTTATGGAAGTTACCTGTTCTAATATTTGTCCCTTGATGTACAAATGTACGTTTTTTGGTATCTTTGAAAGATACCAACGTAGTTGTTATATTTTTGTATCCACCTAAACTTAGATGCCAATTATTAGATTTTTCTCTTTCTCTGCCTACCTCATCTTCATCTTCACACCCCTTATTATATCTCTCTCCTGAATGTTTTGTCAATGTTACTAATATCTTACTAAAACTAGATACAAATTCAATATATTTGCAATTTGGTCGAAGAGAAACCAAAGCTTTAAACAAAGACACACGATGAGATATCCCGAAGTTCTACAATGAGATGTTTCTATTTTTAAAATTTTTTTAACGTTATGGATTATTCCGAAACTTTTATACAAAATATCATGTCTCAGAATAAAGCATAGTCCTGGATTAAATCTTCCAGAAAATAATGAAAAAATCACAAGAGATCATGTAAAGTTATTTTCTGTGCCCTTACAGTACTGTGGGAAAGACAGCAGCTATGAGTATTATTATCAAATATTTTAATACTGTATGACTTGTACATACATTACTGCCTCGAGAATAGAATAGAGCCCGAAAAAGGTTGATTGTATTGACAAATATTAACTATTTTATTTAAAATTTTAATTTACCTCGTAAAGATATGTGTCACACTTGTTTTAAGTGCAAATCTGCATTATCTGCGAAAAAGTTTAATATTCATATAAGTCACTATTCTAGTCAGTATTCTATAAAAAGCACATTAAAAACAAAAAGGAAGTTAACAAATTTCATAATGATGCAAAGGCTAATAAGAGTGTTAATTTTATTAAATGTAATTTAAAGGCAGTAAGGTATTGTCCAAATGTAAACTTAAAAGCTTTGTTTTATAAAAGAAGGTTAGCTGTTTACAATCTGACAGTTTATAATGTAAAAAATAATAGCGCTCTATGCTATGTATATGTGACATAAGGGAGTGGCAGGGTGAGGCCCAAATGAGGTGTCTTTATTTCAGGTAATGAGTGACACTTGCGGTGGACAAAACAGAAATGTTAATATTGTTGCTGTTTATTCTATGCAGTCCAAACACTAAATATCCCCGTTTATTACTACTATTTTTTTGCACCTGACGACTCCATGATGGAATTCAAACGGTACAGGTACAAATAGAGATAAAGAGTAAACATATTGAAATTTTTAACCCAGCCAACTGGTGGTCACTGGTCAGAATGTCATCAAAGCAACAAACATATTTAGTACACGAGATGAGTCAAGAAAATATTTTTGATGCAAAAAATTAGAAAACAAAATTAGTACAAAACATATAAGTTAACACAAAAGGCAATATTATTAAGTGGTTCAAAATTTCTTGGATTTATTACAAGCATTTAAACACTAAGGAGAGCCACAAGGACAGGTATCCAAAAAAAATTGCTTGAACTGGGGTATTGCTAGACAGAAGGCATGTTGCCTATAGCCAAATAAAACTGAATCACTTGCTAGATCTTTGTGACTGTAGGATAATACCTATGCAGTAACACTCATTTTATAAGTCGTTAAAAGCCTATGAACAACCACCAAGCGAGTTTGTTTGTGATGAAGATCACGAAAATTGAATTATAAATTTATGTTTTATTTAACAATAAAACACTTAAAACTTGGTTTTTAAACCTTCCACAAAATTTATTAAAATATCTATCACTACAGCTGTTTCGGTAGAGTGCCTTTCTCAACTGATATATTTTTGGTATTTGGTTACACTTTATAGTCTTTAACTGAATAGGTTGAGGAGGGGAGAACTGTTTGCCTTAAGGTGGTCATTCCAAATTATGTCTGTATTTTTTAATTTATTAATTTGCATAGATTTTAATAGATTTAAATAAAGAAAGCTTAACGTCTATATTTTGGATGTGAAGAATTCAAAATTCGCCAATAAAAGAATGGTCATGATCTATAAAGTGAAGTGCTCAAATTTTAATGTTCTCCTATACGTTTGTTAAAAGTTTTACCAGTTTTTAGCAGTCGCCCCATTTAAGTTTGTATACACCATTATGTAAGTGCTTTTTATTTTGGCTTTTGTTGTTTTTAATATTTTTGCCTGTTGTTGTTTGGTCTAGAAGCTGGTCTTATTTCTTTCTTTTTTATGTTTGTCTATTTTTGTTGGTATCTTGCTTGTATATATAATCGAGCAGAAGGTACTGAGTTCTCTGGTGGTGAAAATACCAATTTCAGGGCGTTCTTATGTAATTTTTAATTTAAACTTTATTAATTGTTTGTTCGTTGTACCCATCGTTGTCTGCTATTTGTTTAATGATATTTAATTCTATCTCAAAGTTGTATTTTGACATCGGAATTTTTATTAATCTATGTAACATTTTTTGGTAGGCTACCAATTTATGTTGTCTAAGATGGGATGATGAATTCTGTATAGTCATGTCAGTATGGGTGGGTTGATAAAATACGAAGAACCCATGTTTTTTTTTTAATTCTGATAATTTTTAACCCTGCGGCAGTCGCGTTTTTTATTTTCGTTCGATCGGTCGCGCTGCGGTCCTTAGGTCCGCATGATTTACTATCAGTTGTTTCGTGAAAATATGTTGCATGTCATACAAAACAATTAAAATAAAACAAATTTTATTAAAAATTTAAATTTTATATAAGTTAATTGTATTGATTCAACAATTTAGAAAACAAAAACGAAGTTCTTCACGCGCTATCTCAGAGTAATCTTCATCCGTTTCGGTTTCGAGGCAGGTAGCGCAGGTAACTTTTCTTTGGCAATGCTCTAGACATACAAATTTGTTACAGGAACCGCAAATAATTGTCGTTTTTCTGTTTCTGTGAGAACCACACTTGTGGCATTGTCATTTTTCCTTCTTTTGTCTATGGTATTATTATCTTGAACGTTCTCTTTGTATTTTTGTAAAATAGTTTAATTATCACTGGGAAGATTATTCAGTTAAACTCTTTTTTTAAGATGGGAGCCCATGAGTTCTAATGCCAAATCGTTGAAGTATTTTCGACGTCTAATCGATTTTTTCGACTCATTATTGGCGTCATAGATAATTTTCGAATTTATACTGGCAATATCTAAGATTTTAAAAAATAAAGCCAGTGACCACCTTCTTGTTATTCTTTGGGTAGTATATGATGAACACATTTGGTCAATTGTGTCCACAGCCCTTTGGATACTATTGTTTTCTAAGATTATTTCCGGTTTGTTAGTTTCAGGATCAATTTTTCCAAAGTCACGCATTGTTGACAGTAAAACAACTAACTTATTCTTTTTAGGAACATAGGACACAAAAGTGGTATCATATTGATATCCAAAAAGGGAAGAACCAACTGGTCTACTTGCCGTTTGGAGAAATTCTATCGGTATGTCAGCTTTATTTTTTCTTTAAGTCCCAATAGTAATAATTCCATTTTCTAGTAACTTTTGCGACAGTGGATAGCTTATATAAAAATTGTCATTAGTCAGATTTCTATTTGATTTTAGTAATGAATCAATTAGTCTCATTACTATGTCAAATGGTTTATTGGACGTCAAATATGGTCCAGGTTTTTGTGTGCCGCAGTATAGTTCAAACGTCCAATGTCCAAGTGTAAAATGTTTTGCTGTCAACCATATTTTTCCGGTTTTTTTTTTGGCATGTATTGGATAAATCCGCACCGTCCTCTCAAGGGATGTAACATTTAATCTATGGTAATAAATTCTCCAACACAATAGATTTTTTGACATTTTTCGACAAATTTACTGTAAATGACTCTAATGGCGGCAAGTTTGTCTGACGTTTCACGGTCTCTTCTTGTCCTAAAGTCGTCAAATTGTAGAGACCGTAATAGAAATAAAAACCTTCTATAACTAAAGACGGCTCTAAGTGTCATCATTACTGTAACGTCTTTTGCCCATAGCTCTAAAACATTAACATGATTTCCCTTTTTTATAGAAATTTTAACAAAGTACACCAAAAAGCGCTAGTATTTCATCTCGATTGGTAGGTTTGCCATCTCTTGGTCTTGAATACTTCATAACTACTTTTTTCTCTGAATAAATAAGTTAGTCGATGTAACAATTTCGTCAATCATTTCAAGAAAAATGAATTTTAAATATGCTTCCATCTTTGAATATGTCTCTTTGGCATGTATAGTTGGCCTAGGTTATATTTTGACAATATTTTTAGATTTGGTTTTAGTACCTGATACAAGCTCCTTACTACTCAATATTGTGTTATTATTTTTACCTTAATAAAATCTGTTATTTTCATCTTCTACCCTCATTCGATCTCATGTCCATATCTATCTCCATAACTTCCCCTTCAAATTTAATTTGAATCAGGTAGCTCGGATTCGTTCTCATCAGAGACATGATCAATGTGCTCCTCTTCACCTTCGCTTTCATCACTAAAATCCACTATTTCTTCTTCGTCATCACTCCATATGTGCTGCTATTTCTTCCAGCTCATCCTGACGTAAAACTTTACAATTTGTAGCATTTCTATTCCTAAAAAAAATTCTATACGTAATACCGTTTGCTTTGTTTCACGAAAAATACGGTCATATAAAAAATAACTAAAATCAGTTACATGATCAGTCGCACAAGGGAATAGAGGTCCGAAAAAAACATACTACTCTGTATCAAAGACTGAAACACACTGAAGGTAATTTTCTAGTCGGACGATGTCGGTATAAAGTGTCCACCATCGTCAGAAAAGCATACCTACGGACATCATGCGATATAATGATGAATATGTAAACAATTTCAAAATGTATCAACAGCGCGGACTTCTGTTCCCCGACGCGACTACCGCAGGGTTAAATCTAAAAAATTTAAGGATTGATTTTATTCTGTTTCTATTGTCAGTGAATTAATATAAGATAAAAATTGGTAAAGTTATCTGTTAGTTCCTGTAAAACATACCAATACATCGTCTACGGATCTTCACCAATATAAAAACTGTTTGACTACTGAATGTTTTATCTTTGTCCCTAAATGTACATAAAAATATGTGATAGCAATGGGTAATTCTCTAAGTCCAAGTTTTCAGTAGTTTATTGTTATATTAAATGAATCCATCACTTATGTTTTATTGGTTTTATACTTTAATTAATAATATTTTATTGGTTTTTTTTTTTTCATTATCGACGTAACTAGTAATTAATAATAATGAGTCCTTCTATGTATGAGTACTATAAAATAAATAATTTTTAGGAACACAGAAACGTAAGAGCATCTAATTAATTAAATAAATTAATTGAATTCCCCATAGTAACAAATAATATGTTGCTCCAGAAACTAAAAGAATCGTATAAAGGGCATTTAAAATGATTAATAATGTTGCATAAATACAATTAAAATGAAAGAAAATATAGAGAAATGTAGTTTCAAAAACTCAGGCCAAGTTTGCTCGTTATCTGAAAAATTAGTAACAAAGAAGTTACGTTTTTTGCGATCTTAAGCATTCGAAATGTTCTTTTTCATTTTAATTGCAACTCAAATACTAAGCCTAAAACTTTCAGTTTGTACTTAATAAAGAGCCATATTTCAGTCTATGTAGTATCGTATAACTAAATAAACTTTTAAACCCACATAGGTATATAAATAAAAAGAAAAGGTTTTGAAAATATCGTATTATAAAAGACGAGAAACACTCGCTAAAAAGAACGAAACACATAGGCACAGCGAATAAAAACAATATAATGTTTTCATTTTCTGGAAGTAATTTAGGCAGCTCCTACCATAACATGTTTTAATATTTTTCCAGAAATTATATTTCGGTAAAATTTTCCAACGACGCTTCAATAATCCTCGCAATAGCATCAAAACAGCGCGTCAAATTAGAAACCGAATTTTACCTTTAATAATATTTTCATCTCCATTACGGGGCGGCGAATTCGTAGCAACTTTTAATAAGGTAGGACCAAAAATGATTTGTAGATCAACATTAATGGAAAAAGCTCCTCTATAATGGCTTTTGTAACTTATGGCCAGCTCTGCATTGTCCTACTCGAGGATTATTTACTTAGTGTAAAACATCTCTAATATACTGCAGATTGCTATCAGCCTATTACTTTTCTGTGCTCCGTGATTTGAGCAGAAACGACAGAGGCGGCGAAGTGGTAACATGATGAGTGCAAAGAAATGCTATTTTGAGTTAATTTAAATTTGTTTAATATTTATACTTTAATTACATTAGAAATAACAAAATAAATGTATGCATAAAGGCAGTTTAAAAATGAAGAATACAGGGAAAAAACCAAACATGTCCAGTTTTTTTTTCAAATTTCAGATTTCTATTCTATCTTATAGAACACGCAGAGAAGCACATTTTAGAGTTATCGTACAGGGCAAAATGTAGTCTTGTCATGAGTAATAACACTTCAAAGTTTCCATGCTTTCCAAAGCTTTGTCCATGCGTCCAGTGAAAGAACCATATATGTCATAAGTTTCACGGTAGATAGCGTTGGATTAATTTAAAAATTATTATTAAACAATGCGTGTTTCAATAGTAGAAGGTTTTTTTGTAAGAACAAACATTTGTAAATATCAAAGATAATTATTTTTCTAAAGGATCAAATGTTCAACAAGACATTTATGCATTGATATAATATAACACAATAGAAAGACTCGTTTTATTTCTTGTAAAAATATAAACAGACAGGTTGAAAAAGTTCGCATTTCTTAAACGGTTATTTCTTCTCTCTAACACGAGGCAATATGCGATCAACGTATCCACACCATTTGAACTGTGTGTTTGTGCTTTTGACCCTTTGTAGTGACTAACATTAAAACGAATTATGTCGACTTCTCACTCAGAGAATAAAGAAGTTGCAAGGCTGCTGTCAAAACAAAAAGGAAGAAAACCGGGCGGATAAGTAAAATGAGTAAAAAACTGGAGTTATCAACTTATGAGGCTGGGGAATCTTGCCACTGTTCACGATATAAGTGCTTCGATGTGGTAAGTGAAGAACAAAGAAATAAAATCCGTCAGTCATTGCTAGATTGATCACAGTACTTCCTGTAAGGCAAAGGAGAACACGCACAGATGAAAATACTGCTCTTTTTCATAATGCTAGTTTTGCTTATCGCGTTCGTGATAACGGACAAGTCATCCCAGTTTGTTTAAAGGAATTTTGTTCATTACATGAAATAAC
The DNA here is from genome assembly GCF_040954645.1 of Diabrotica undecimpunctata. Lineage (NCBI taxonomy): Eukaryota > Metazoa > Arthropoda > Insecta > Coleoptera > Chrysomelidae > Diabrotica > Diabrotica undecimpunctata. The sequence goes on from NW_027312869.1 coordinate 19,833, forward strand.
GAAAAACAGACCAACGTATATCGAACAATCCCTTACAGAAACTGGAGAAGCCCCAATAGATGGTAGGAGAAAGCATAGTTCCGGACACAGGAAGTTGCCAGATGCCACAAAACAATTGATACGGGATTACATCGGAAGTTCCAAGGGTCGACAAAGCCATTATAGTATTAAAAAAATCGAAAAAAATTTACCTGCCTGCAGAACTGAATGTAAAAAAAATGTATTCTCTATTTCAAGACAAAAATCCAAATGTTCATGTATCGTACGAAACGTACAGGTGTATTATTGTACAGGAGTTTAACATATCTTTCGGGTATCCGTGCACCGATACTTCTCCAATATATGACGAATTCCAGGGCACAGCTGAAGGTATTACATTCTGTAACGGACGCGGATAAAAAAAAACAGTTAAGCACATTGAACTAAGTTCATAAACAAAAGGCTGGGGCATTCTATTCACGAAAAAGAGAAGCAAGAAGAACTGGCAGAGGAACGAAAAAAATGGAAGCAATTTGTATTAATTTTGCAAAGAATATACCCAATCCCAAAATAAAGCGAGGTGTAAGACAATGGTGTATACTGTCACCAACCCTGTTTAATCTCTATTCCGAAGACGTAATGAATAGAACACTCTCTGAGCAATCCTTAGGTATTAAAATAAATGGTGTTAGATTAAACAATCTGAGATTTACCGACGACACCGTTCTGATCGCAGAAACACTTGAAGAGCTACAGACATTGGTGAATAAGATAGCAGACTGCAGCGAAGAATATGGACTATCTTTGAACATAAAGAAAACTAAATTTATGGTAATATCGAAATCAACACAAAATGTCCAAAATTTATATTTACACAATGAAATTATCGATCGAGTTAGCAAATACAAATATTTAGGCACTTTTATAAATGAAGACAACGATAGCTCAGCAGAAATCAAAATAAGAATAGAAAAAGCCAGATCCATATTCACTAAAATGAAGAGAGTGTTCTGCAGAAGAGATTTGAGCCTTGAAATGAAACTTCGCCTGATGAGATGTTACGTACTTTCTGTGCTATTCTACAGAATGGAGTCATGGACGTTGAAAAATATTGATACCAAAAAATTAGAGGCATTTGAACTGTGGATATATCGCAGAATCCTGAGAATATCATAAACCGAGAGAGTCACAAATGTCGAGGTCTTGAGAAGAATGAATAAAGAAAAGGAAGTCATATTTACGATCAAAAAACGAAAACTGCAATACTTAAGACACATTACAAGAGGCGAAAGATATGAACTGCTTCGAATAATTATGCAAGGGAAAATAGCAGGAAAAAGGTCTATAGGAAGAAGATGAAACTCCTGGCTAAAGAATCTACGAGAATGGTATAGCTGTAGCAGCAACGAATTGTTTCGGTCAGCAGTTTCGAAAATACGTCTAGCCCTGATAATCGCCAACCTTCGGAACGAAGATGACACTTGAAGAAGAAGATACCAATCCCAAATATTGCGACAAACGACGTGTACTATAAGCGCCAGCTATCAACGTACACTTTTAATGTTCATGTCTTGTCGTCTGGTCAATCAATTTTGTACTCTTAGCACGAGGAAATTGCCAAAAAAGGTTCCAATGAGATGGCATCGTTTTTTTTTACATTTTATTAATAAATTTTTAGGTAATGAGGTTGAGTAGTTAAAAATTTTTTGTGACTCAGCTGGAGGACAAAACAAAAATTTTACAATATTCCGATTCATACATTATATCATGAACAACAAAATCCATGGGCTTCGTGAAATAAAAATTACATACCCCATCCGTGGACATTCATACTTAGAGTGTAAGAAGAATGTTGGACAGTGGAATCTAAAAACGCCTTTTAAGGTACCAAGAGAGTTTAAAGACATGATCAAGACATCCGGCCTAAAGCCGTTTCGATTCATCGTCGTGAAACTAACACGAAAAATAGTTTTGGACTGGAAATCATTTTTGAACAAGAAGTATGTTCCAAAATGCCCCTTTTAAAAACTCAGGTTTTGAAAGAGGTTGTTGCCATATCAGAGCACAGTCGACTCATAAATCATCGTTCTTCTTACAATGGACCATTATTGTCAAGCATCGTAAAGAAACGAATGACCTCAACAACTACGGAGTTAAAGAATGGAAAATTTGAATTACCATTTCCAGCCTACTCAGGTAAGGTATAAGGTATCACAAGAAATTATAATATTATTCCCTGTATGTTGTTTCAGGACCCCTCGCTATTTCAAAAGCCAAGCACAGTATTTAATGAGCCTAATGAGATTCTGTGATCCTGCAGCTGTAGACTTTTTTCCCCGTCTAACCTTATAATCACTCGTAACAGGTAAATTATTATTATTATATTTATTCTTTTTTTTTATTTATTTATTTAACATCGGCGTCGATCTACTTCTGCGATTAAGACTAATCACTGACGCCCGGAGCACACTTCCACCAACGGAAAATTTTGACGAATGCCCTGGTATTCCAACCAGAGGTAGGGATCTTTAACGAGCCATGTTACAGTAAAACCTGTGTTAACGGTCACCTGTCAAAACTAGTCACTTGTACTAGCCGGTCAGTTTCAAAGTTCCCCAAACCAAAATTTGTAGACTACAAAACCTGGTATTACCGGCCACCTTTTTATATCTGCCAATAGTTCTGTCATTTTTAGAGACGTTATTGACAGGTGTTACTGTATTTATCTTATCATTCACAATAGAAATACTAATCAAAATGTAACCTAGTTTATTGAAACCATTGACAATTTTTTGTTTTAGATGACTAAGTTGGTTCTTTCAATGGACAAATTGCGGTTGACAAGAATTTCCTTCTGCATTTTTAAAGAGTGTAACACATTTTTCTGAATAAAAACAGTACAATGCCGTTCATGTGTTTTTATGGAGTAATTTTGACTTCTAAGTTTTTTTTATACGTTTCAACGTATAAACATTATGGATTTGAAGTTAAATATGCGTTTTTTCTCGGTTTTATAAAATTTTGACATATTATCTGGTTTTTTCCCTGTAGTCTTCAAATGTAATATTAAGTGTGTGATAAGAAACACGCCCTAATGTAATAAAACCAACAAACAACAACAAACTTGATCATTAAAGAATTTACTATTTTAGAAATAATATTTCTTCTCACATTAGTATTTCTTCACACATTCAATACGTCATCGCCTGTTGTCATTTTTAGGCTTTCCTCGCCGTCTTTCAGTTTTATTTCTAGGTGCATTTTTGATATTAAAGGGGGTTTTTCAACACTCTTATTGTCTATGATGCCAAAGTCCATACATGCAATGGTGTTCTTTTTTGTTTTAGTGTTCCCACGTGGTTAAAGCCTTTTGTTCATTTTTAGTCGATAACTTTCATAATGGAGAATTTTATTGGTTAATCTCAGTTTTGTTAATCGAGTTTTTTCACATTGACATTTTGAAGAGGCGGTACATTGACAGGGGATGTGGGGAGTATCACGCATTATTTCGTGAACAAGTTGTTCATAATAAATGTCTATGCACCTACAGAAAACAGTGATGACTTGACAAAACAGCAGTTCTATGAAACATTAGAAAAAAACGCCGAGAAAATTCCTCAAGAAAATATATTAATCATTATAGGAGATTTTAACGCTCAAATAGGCAAACAAAATTGCTTCAGAGAGGTTGCAAGTTATAACCCAATGAATAACACAACAAATAATAATGGAGAAAGACTATGTAATTTAGCAGCGGCATTAAACATGGACATAAATAGCACGAGATATAAAGACAAAGACATACACAAAATAACATAGATTAGACCAGGAAGTCGGAAGGGAAATTAAATAGAGTATTGATTAAAAAGACACACAAACAATCAACACATGACGTTAGATCTCACAAGGGGACCAACATCGATTCGGATCATATGCTAGTGAAACCAAAATATAAAATAAAAAAAAACGAAGAATGAAATGCGAAATGAAAAAATGGGACGTAGATAATTTAAAAGAGAAAGAAGTAAAAAGAAGATTTGTACAAGAAGTAAATACAGAGATGCAGTTTAAATAACAACAAATAGAGGAACAGAGGAATCAAACAAGAAATAAACAAAGCAGCAGAGAAAGTAGTTGGCAAAATGCAAATTAAAAGAAGAAAAATCCGTTAAACTAGCAGTGGATATAAAGAATAAAACTAGATTAAAATGGTTAGGCCAAGCACAGAACAGGAATGAGAGAAATACAAAGATCAAAGGCAAAAAACAAGAAAATTATTTAAATCGAAGAAAAAAATCAAAAAGTAGAAGAAATTATGAACGATATAGAAACAGAAAATAAAAGACAAAACTCAAAACAATTGTAAGAATACTTAAAACTTGGTAACCAAAAGTGATAGAGAAAACATACGAGTATTAAAGAGAAACACACATACTTTTCCTAGACCTTAAATAGACGTTTGGCAAACTAAAGAGAAGAAAAATGATCCAAGACTTACAAGAGAGTAATATACCAAATAAAATTATATGAATAATAGAAATGACAATGCGTGATTTCCAAACAACAGTGGACACCGGAAGAGAAATACCAGATACAATAAAAATAAAAAATGGAGTAAGCCAAGGAGATGCGCTCTCAACGGTACTATTATTTATTCTATCACTTGACAAGATAATAAAAAAGCTTAAAAGTGCAGGAACTCTAAACAAGAATTTAGTTCAAATGACAGAACTGACAATAGATGGACACAATTTCGAAGAGGTGGAAACATTCAGATATTTGGGAGTTACAGTCGACAGAAGAAATGAAAGTGTAGATATGATAAGAATAATTCAAGCGGGAAACACAGCTTATTATAGAAATAAAAAAATGTTTAGAGACAAGAAGACGAGCCGAAACACAAAAATGAAAATCTACAAAACGACCATAAGACCAAAAAAATTGACAATGGACATTAAGATAAGAAAAGCAATTTAAAGTTTTTGGAAGAAAGATTATCAGAAAAATACTGAGAACAAAGGAGGGAAAATAAAAAGGACGCAAGATAATGGATGAATCACAAAATACAAATGGGTCAAGGGAACATAGTTAGAGCAATAAAAGAACAAAAAACAAAATTAGATGGTATGAACACATAATGAAAATGAAGAAGAGCAATCCGGTACGAATTATAACGGAATGAATACCACCAGGTTAAAGAACCAGAGGCAGATCTAAACTGAGATGGAGACAACGTGTAAAAGAATACAAGGAGAACGGAAAATAGGAATTTAAAAAGGACAATTAGATTACAAGAGAGAGTAGAATGGAGAAAAGTAATGAAAACAGCGAGGTTACACCAGAAACTGTAAACTCAAACCCAAAATGGGATAATATTCCACACAAAAAGGACTCTGAGATAGCGCGT
>NW_027312870.1:0-25215 GCF_040954645.1 Diabrotica undecimpunctata
CGCGCTATCTCAGAGTGAGTACATAATTTAAATATTTTAATGCCATACTTATAGCACTTTTGTGGATTATGCTGCTTGAAGAGTAAACGTTCCCGAAACGGTACCATGGTTTCATCGATGATTCAAAATGTTTTCCCTGGTTTAATATTTTTTGATAGTTGCTTATGATTTGGTCTATAAATGGTTGCACTTTATACAGTCGGTCTCCTTCTAGCACTTAGAGTTATCTAAGAATTGCCATATTTTCAAACGTAACTCAAATCGGTTGTGGCTCATAAAATTAGGAGCAACATCCACTTCGTTGAATAATAATCCTGAATGGAATTCACTCGCACTATTCTCATGTAGCCCAGTAAACCTAGAAGTTGTACAATTTCCTTTCGTCGCGTCATCGGACACCTCGATGAATATGGCTCGTTTAAAACGTCTCTGGTGGGCCATGGCAAACACCGTTGTCCATACGTATGGCGTCTATGATGTTTGGCTGGACCAAAGCGGACACCGGTGACCGCTCTATTTTGTTTAAAAATTGTTAACAAAAAATGGTTCAAATGGTGGGGATTCGATTTGATTGCGGATTAAATGTTAAAATTTTGTTTAATATTGCTTTGGTCCAGGTGAACATTTTGGTGAAAAATCCTTGGTGCTTAACCTGTTAAACTTTGCCTTGGAATATGCGTTAAAAAAAGCACAGCCAGAGTTGACAAATGGCTTTGCTACCGAGGTATCAAAAATGTTACTGTTGCTTTTGCTAATTACACAAAATTTTTTCACATTTAATGTACTATATTATTATTCTTATCACTACAAAATTATCAATAAAAATTATACTATAATTTTTGCTGTTAATTTTGTGTGTTTTGTGTATTTTTGTGTTAAACCTGGATGTTTTTAAGTTAGTTTGTAATAATTTTTTATATGCACTAAGAACGTCATTTATTTTCCTTTCTGAAATTTGAAATGTTCATAGAACGGGTGCTTCACATTGTTCTTTTTTGTTTAAAGAAAATGCTCATAATATATGCAATGTTTATTCCATGTTACTTGTTCAACAAAGATAGAAATTTAAGGCAATTTGAAAAATATTAAATTGTTTTCTCTCTTTTATTAATTTTCATTGGTTTTTAGAATTAAAATAGTCGTATCTCGGCTTCGTAACTACCCACAAAAATTTTATTCAGAACTTAAATGCAACTTCTTGATATTATTATTTATTATTATTATACATAAGCGGGTGCAGATGAACTAAGTCCCCTATTATGCCCAAAAACAAAGAAATTTCATTAATAACCTACTAGTAAAAAACAAAAATTACAAATAAAAGAAATAAAATTACAATTTTTGGTTTAAAAGAAAAACAATATTTTCACTATAATGTAAAACGGTCAATTCTGTTTTTGAACGAGTTGGTAGAGGGAGCAGAGACAATGTTATTGTTAAGGTTATTCCAGCACTCAAAAACTCTATTTGGTAAAAGTTCTGCCTTGATCTTGTAGAAAAATTTTCCTTCTTCAGTTTGAACTGATGACCTCTGAGGCGTTCATCTTGATTAATGGTAAACATTTCATCGAGATTTCCAAAATTGAATTTTAGTATTTTAAAAGTTGTAATTAAGTCTCCACGTTGTCGGCGAAGTTCAAAAGAAGTTAGGTTAGCCATACTAAGTATTTCTGCATAAGAAGGTCTTCTCGGTCCCAAAGAAAATCGAGTGGCTTTTCTTTGGACGTTTTCTAACATAGTCTTGTCTCGAACCAGATCAGGATACCACGTTGGTCCAGCGTATTCAAGTATGGGTCTTACGTACAGAGTGTAAAGTTTACAGAATGATTGCATTGAAACTCTCGAAAAACACCTCCGAATAAAATACAGTTTCCAGTTCACACGTTTACAAATAGAGGTAATATGGTCGGACCAAGTTAGGCTGCTGTTTATGATAACACCAAGATCGTTATACGAAAACACAGAATCTAATGGCTGTCCGATAACAAAGTACGGCACAAGAGAGTTAGTTTTACCAATTCGAAGCAATACACATTTTTCCGCGTTTAAGGGTAGTAACCACTGGGAACACCAAGTTAAAATAGAGTCCAAGTCCATTTGTAGGGTTAGCTGGTTTGTGATTGGATTGGCATATATTTTTGTGTCATCAGCGTAGAACGATATTTTACTTGAGACATAAGGAACATCGCTGGTGTAAACCGTAAACACCAGAGGTCCAAGGACGGAACCCTGAGACACTCCACTTTCCACTAACCTGTCCTGTGAGAAAGATTCGCCAACTCTAACTTTACAATATCGATCTGTCAGAAAATCATATATCCAACGAAGTAAAGTACCGCGAACTCCGAAATGTTCTAGCTTATGTAGAAGTCTGCGCTTAGGTACACGGTCAAAGGCTTTAGAGAAATCTAGATCAACAACGTCGACCGGCTGCGAACTATTAAGGGATGACGTCCAGTTGTTAACACAATATCAGCTATTTTATAAAAATATTGAGACACACCTATGTAAAAAGAGTCATGGAAAAATCAAAAAATATGTTTGTATAAAAGTTGAATTTTTTTTAAATTTTCAAGCATTTTTTTTGACAAATTCGAAAAAAGTTCCTTAAACGGAATGGTGCATGTTTTATTTATTTTATAATACATCACAAGCTACCAAAAAAAGAATTTGCAGAGGTTTGCCTTAAAATTTTTAGATACTGATTTTGGTTTTCTGGACAAATGTTCTCAAAAAACTTTTTAAAACTGCTCCAGTTTCAGATTTATAAAAAGGAGGCAGGTAAATTGTATGACGCTAGTTTAAAAAACCGAAGATTTCACCTTTATAGACCAAAACGTTCAAAATTGTCTATAAAAGTGGCTTTTTCTTCTTCTTAAAGTTCCATCTCCTATCGAAGGTTGGATATCATAACGGCTATGGTCACTTTGTTGGCTGCTGCTCTGAAAAGTTTTAGTGAACTACAGTTAAACCATTCTCTAAGGTTCCTCAGCCAGGAGATGCGTCTTCTTCCTATGCTTCTTCTTCCTTGGATCGTTCCTTGCACAATAATTCTCAGCAGCTCATATTTTTCTCCTCTGGTTATGTGACCCAAATACTCTAGTTTTCTTCTTTTTATGCTGTTCATAATTTCTAACTCCTTATTTAGACGTCGTAGTACCTCAACATTGGTAATCCTTTGAACTTTGAATTTTTAATATTCTTCTGTAACACCACATTTCGAACGCTTCTATTTTTCTTATGTGTTGTTTCTTCAATGTCCAAGCTTCCATTCCGTATAGTAAGATAGAAAATATGTAACATCTTAGAGCCCTCAATCTGAGATGCAACTGAAGATCTCTGTTGGTAAGCATTGTCTTCATTTTCACAAATGCTTGCCTTGCAGTTTCGATTTGGACTTTGATTTCTCTGCTTTGGTCATTTTTGTCATCAACCCAGGTTCCCAGATATTTGTATGTCTCTACTTTTTCTATTTGGATTTGCTCTATCATTAATCTTTCATTTCCATATTGCGTTTTTGAGACAATTATAAATTTAGTTTTCCTCTTATTTATTTTTAGTCCGTATCTAATGCAGTAATCGTTAATTCTATTTACCAATTCTTGTAGCGATTCCAGGGTGTCTGCCATTATAACGGTGTCACCAGCGAATCTTATGTTATTTACTATTCTTCCGTTTACAGAGATTCCATCACCCAGATCCGCTATCGCTTCCTGGAATATGGCTTCACTGTACACGTTAAACAGTAATGGTGACAGAACACAGCCCTGTCTTACTCCTCTCTTTATATCTATATTTTCGGACTTTTGTTCTTCTATCTTTATATTGGCCTTTTGATTCCAATACAGATTGATAATGATTCGTAAGTCTCGTCTGTCTATTTCTTTATTTCTCAGTACTTCTATTAGTTTTTCATGTCGTACCCTGTCGAATGCCTTCTCGAAGTCGATGAAACAGGAATAAATATCTAAGTTCATATCTAAGCATCTTTGAGAGAGGACATTAAAAGCAAACAATGCCTCTCTCGTTCCCAGTCCCTTGCGGAACCCAAACTGAGTATCATCCATATCATCTTCTAGTTTTCTATATAATCTTCCATGAATCACCTTTAGAAATATTTTGAGGGTATGGGTTATTAGTGATATTGTCCTATAGTCTGAACAATCTTTGGCATATACTGTTTTTGGTATTGCTACACAGGTGGACACCAACCATTCCTGTGGGATTTTTCCAGTTTTATATACTTCATTAAATAGGTCCAGAAGTACAGGTAGAGTTTCATCGTCTAGACATTTCAGTAGTTCCGCAGGTATTTCGTCTGGACCTACAGTTTTTCCGTTTTTTGAGTTTCGTATTGCTTGTTCGATTTCCTCTATTATGATCTCTGGCCCCGTTTCGCTGTCGATTTCTTCCGGTTCTTGTCGATTATCCTCAAACAGATCTGTTATGTATGTATTCCATTTTTTTAATTTCTCTTTAATTTCTATAATGATTTTCCCATTTGCGTCTTTCAGAAGGGCATCTTTGGTTTGTTTTTAGTGTATTTGTCATTTTCTTTATTTTCTTATGCATGTTAAAGCTATCATACTGTTTAGCATATGCCTTTATTTCACTGCATTGATTAGCAAGCCAGGTGGATTTGGCCTCTTTTATTTTCTTTCCTATCAATCTCTGTAGTTCCTTGTATTTTGCCTTACTCCTGCCTTTATGTTTCCTTCTTTCCTCCATTAGATCTAAGATATCTGAAGTCATCCATCTCTGTTTTTTTTCTTATTTTTATCTGCAGTAGCTTTTCTCCTGCCTTTATTAAAGTTTTCTGTACCATGTTCCATTTGTCATTAACATCTGTTGTTTTTATCACGTCTTGTTTGATTTTCTTTAAGTTATCATTTATTTCTTGTTTTAAGCTCTGACGTATAGGTTCTTCTTTTATCTTTGAGACATCAAACCGTGGTATGTTTGTTTGTTTTTGGATCTTCTTCAATTTTATCTGCATTACGCCTACTAATGGATTATGGTCTGAGTTTATGTCAGCTCCGGGGTATGTTCTTAGAGACTTTCTATCTGGTTTCGAACAATGTTGTCTTCTGGATTCGCAGGTGATTTCAACGTTCAAACGCGCTATCTCAGAGTGCTTTTTCAGCTGTATAGAAAAAAAAGACAAAGACATTCAATTTCATTAGTTTAAGGAGTACTACTTGGCTAAGTAGCTGGTTTCTTATCTAAAAATCCGATTGTCTAAGAAACTACGACATATTTATACTAATTCATTGTCTCTTTTGTAAAGCGATTAAAGTTTTATTTTTTTCTTATTTTTAAGATGGTTATTTTGCATACTAATTATTTTATTTGATGTTTAAAGTGATGTGTTTCAACAGCAGCCTTAGCAGGATAGCTCATAAAATAGTTGCGAAAATTAAAAGAAGAAATTATTATGTGGAAGTGATGGGAGAGACGCATCCTCTTCTATACCGGAAGAACGGTAAATATCAGGGAATTGACGAAATCCTTCAAGAGGAAATAACGCTTGAGGACTGCGAAAAATTTGGTAACCAAAACTGCATTATTAATCCTAGAGTTAAGGCTTATTTAAAGCTATAGTATTCAAGTGCATTTTTTTTACTGAATTAGTGTATGGGCTAAATATAATATATCCCATTTAAATTTATATTTTAAAAATAAGTTAATTTTTTATGTAAAATTATTGAAATGCACCGTGCTTAAGCTTTAAATTAAAATATTTAACTGATGTAGTTCAATATACGGTTTCAGACGAACTAAAATAAACAATCAAAATAAATTTATTTAAATTACTTATTTATTTTAATTTACTGTAAACATAATCGAGTAATATTTAGAAAGAAAGTAAAAAATAAAACTTGGTGCACAAAACAAGTAGGTAAAGTAAAAGCCACGTATGGAGACCGGTTTACCAATAAATTCTGATAACTTTATTAGTAAATCAAGCAAACGAAGATATCTATTACAAGATCATTATGTATAACATTTTACTGCTCTATTGTGTCAATCAGCGCTACTCATTAAGTTTTCGGAATAGTGCGGAATATAATATTATCGTACTTTATACAGTGAATTTATTAATAAACACGTTTAAATGATTTTTGTTTAATTTCTTGTGATGCCTAATGTAGATTTAACAAATAATCAAGGTAATGCCATTCTTGTTTATGTGTCGTCTTCTACCGAAGGTTGCCGAATCATCAAACAATAGGTTTCTCTGTTTTGTGCCGCATGTATTATCTTCGCAGCTTCTGGTATTTGAAACCATTCTCTAAAGTTTCTCAGCCAGGATTTCTTCTTTCTACCCAAACCTCTTCTACCTTCAATCTTGCCTTCCACGATAAGCTGTATCAGACTGTACTTATCATTACAAAACACATGGCCCAGGTATGACGCTTTCCTCCTTTTAACAGTTGTTAACGATTCCACCTCTTTACCCATTCGTCTTAATACCTCTGTGTTGGTCACTCTGTCTGTCCAAGGTATTCTCAGTATGCGTCGATACAGCCACATTTCAAGAGCCGCTAACTTTTTTATAGTTGCTACTGTTAACGTCCACCCTTCAACTCCGTAAAGTAGCGTAGAGAGTACGTAGCATTTCGTGGCGCGCTATCGGAGATTAACGCTTAGGTGGCGGTTGATTAAGAGCTTTCTCATTTTGATGAATTTGGATCTTGCTATTTCAATTCGGATCTTAATTTCTACATCTGGGTCCCTTCTTCTTCTTATGGTGCCGTGCACCTATAGTGCGTTGGCGAATTATCTTAAGGTCAGACGTCTGTCTTTTGCGGCATGCAAAAGTTCGCCAGTGTTAGTTACGCCTGTCCAGTTCTTTATATTTCGCAGCCACGACATTTGTTTGCGACCTACTCCTCTCTTGCCCTCAATCTTTCCTTGGATAATTAGTTGAGGGATTGCGTATTTTTCCCCCTCTCAGGATGTGGCCCAGGTATCCAATCTTTCGTGCCTTGATCAAGCTGAGCAATTCTCTCTCAGTATTTGCTCTTCTTAGGACTTCCTCGTTTCTCACCCTATCTGTCCATGGTATGCGGAACATTCTTCGCAAGGTCCACATTTCGAAGGCTTCCAACTTGTTAATGGAAGATATTTTCAACGTCCATGTCTCCATGCCGTATAACAATATGGACCATACATAGCACTTAACCATTCTGTAACGGAGATTGAAGGAAAGATTGCGGTTACGAAGTAGCGGTTTAAATTTAAGAAAAGCTTGTCTTGCTTGTTCCGGGTCGTGGGTCCCACTTATCATTTACTGTATATCCCAGATATTTAAATCGGTGTACTCTTTCAATACGGTCGGCTTCAATATGTAGGTCGATATTTAGAATGTTCTTTTTACTGATCACCATAAATTTAGTTTTCTTTCTATTGATCTTCAGTCCAAATTGGTTGCCAGTTGTATTTACTCTATTTAGCATCATCTGTAAATCTTCGATGTTATCGACCAGTATAACAGTATCATCTGCATATCGAAAATTACTTATTGGTACGCCATTAATCTTGATGCCCTCGTTGTACTCTTCCAGTGCCTCTAGAAACATTTGTTCCATGTACAGGTTGAAAAGTAGTGGCGAAAGAATACAGCCCTGTCTAACCCCTCTCGAAATGGTTACGTTTTCACTCACCATATGTCCATTCTTCATGTGGGCTGTTTGATTCCAATATAGATTTTTTATAATCTGGATGTCCTTAGTGTCAAGTCTACATGACCAATGACAATGCCATTACAAGAACATACTATTATTTAAAAAATTAGGTTCCATCCACATAAATATCATTGAAAAATGATTCATGCTATATAAAAACTGTTATCGACAAAGATATATGTACTGAAAAATGTTATTTAAAACTATTATTTTTATTATAAGACTTTGTTTCCAATCAGGAAGGTTTAACAACTATAATAATTTTCCTAATAACAGGTATTTAGTGTCATAGGTGTTTTTAATAGTGGAATAATAAATGAAAACTTTAAATACTATAATGCAAATTTTTGATAAATTTTGCAACAAATAATTCCGAGTAAGTTTTTAAAATTTTAACAAAACAAATAATCTTACTAATTTTTTCTGTTTATAAATCAACACAATAACTACACTACAGGCATGTTTATTTTTATATTGATAAGTTGGGCTTCTTTAATAGCTGAATATGCTTTTTATAAACAGCTGTACATAAGGAGAGTTGCTAAATAAGTTTTGAGACAGTAACACAAATTTAAGTTTATAATTGTTGGTCTTCAAGACGAATTTCGTAAAGGTCGTCTAATTTGTCTGTTGTGTCAAACGTCAGCTCTGTGCATAAACTAATACTAGAAATAAAGCAAAAAGTAAAAGTCCGAAGATTTCTACTATACATTCAAAATCAAAATTCAGATTCTCACTCAAATTTGTGTCTTTTACAATTTAAAACGCAAATAATCGATGAAATAAATCGACCTGGGGAATACAAAATTGCATTGCACATCATAGCGCTTCATCTAAGTAAGAATCTTTCATAAACTAGATTCTAATACTCAAAATACGAGACAGTTAAAATTTGATTTTACATATAGTGTTTTCTACAATTCACTTATACATATTTCGTCCTATTTGAAATTCCTACGAAAGCAAACATCCATCTGGACCATAACCAAAGCTTTTAATGTTTTTTTGTGGAGTCTTTTATTATGCTGTTTTTTTTTATGTTTTTTTGGAAACTTTCAGCGTTTTTCAAATTTTAAAAATGTTTTTGTATTTTTTAGTAGCGGTACTTTTTAAATTTTAATCATAGCTCTAACAATTGGTTTGTGGACCGAAAGCTAGGAACTCAATGGTTTATATACTTTTAAAATACTTTTCTTTGCAATTCATTCATTTAAGTGTGTACAAAAGATATCAGTCTTTTGCAATCATTAATATCTGCCCCTGGCGGATTTTTTGTTATTAAGATTTTTATCTCTAAAGTTTGTTTTAATAAATAAAACTATCAAATTTAATAAAAAATATTTTTTTACTGGTCTGTCTCAAAACTTCTGGTATTCCACTAATATAATAATAACTACAATCTGAGTGCTGATAACAGTCTGATTTAAAATTTTAATAAATTTTTATCTTCACCAGGTTTTTATTTATAGTCCAATTTAGATATATTTTTTTAATATGTAGACGGTTTATTTACGGACTTATTTTAGATTTCTGAATAAGACTCGATTTAAGCATAATATATATATATATATATATATATATATATATATATATATATATATATATATATATATATATATATATAGCTTTACCTACCTAAATTTATGTTTACGAGATACCACGTATTACCTGTGATGGTGTCTATATTGGGCATACCAGTCAACTGCTTCAATCCAGAATTTGTTCTCACAAATATGACAAGAACAACATCACTGCGTCCATAAAATATGGGAATGAGAAGAAAGCATAAATTTGACTTCGAAGATATTATAATTTAAAAAACCGAGCAAAACAAATAAAAGAAGGAGAACTACGAATCAATAGAAATAAAAAGAAATCCTACATTAAAAAATTGAAATCGTACATCTTTTGGGATATATTGATAGATATACACAAGAATTTTTTACAATATTTAACGACAGCCATGTAATCGTCCTAATATTTGCTGTAAGTACGGTGCAGTACAAAAATAAATATTGCAATAGAAAGTAAACCCACCCCATATAAAGAAGAAAAAATAATAATCAAATCCATTTAGATTTAAGTAGGATGTCCTAAACAGGTAATATCTTCTAGTAAAATATATTCACTTTAGTAAGGTAGTAAAATATATAGCCACATTTACTATGAATGTAGTAGAATGTAGTAGCGTAATAATTGTATCGACTTTATTGATTGTTTTAATAATGTCACTATAACGTCCGTAAAAGCAATTTCAATACACATTTGGAATATCCTAAAAATAAAACTATTTATTATAAATAAATAAGTTTCTTATTTATTTAATTAATATTTACTAAAACTGCTCTAGAATAGAAATGGCAAGAAACACGTTCATAAAATTGAAGAACTTACTTTGCAACTGTAACTTTAATCTAGAGATCGGCACAAGAATGCTACGTTGTTACGTTTTTTCTACTTTACTATATGGGATGGAAGCGTGGACAATAAAACAGTCTAAAAACAAAAAATTAAACTCCTTTTAGATGTGGTGCTACAGGAGAATCCACAGAATATCGTGGACTGAAAAAGTACCTAACTAATATAGAGGTGTTACAAAGAATGAAGAAAGAATGTGAAGTCATAAAAACTGTTAAAATTAGAAAGGTTCAATATCTGGGTCATATAATGAGGAGCGATAAGTACGTATTACTTAGAATAATTATGCAGGGGAAGATACAAGGGAAGAGAAACCCAGGACGACGCAAAATATCCTGGCTAAGAAATCTGAGAGAGTGGTTCGGTTGCAGCTCATTAGAATTATTCAGAAGCGCGGCCAATAAAATTAAAATAGCGATGATGATTTCCAACCTTCGATAGGAGAAGGAACCTGAAGAAGAAGAAATCTGCTCTCCATTTTAGTTATCTTTTTGTTACATTTGTTAATATTTATATACTAGACTAGTTGTTATAATTTGTATTTTATAAACTCATTGTTATGAAACTGTAGTTTTGAAAAACAATAAATATCTATCTATCTATTGCCATTACAAAATTGTCACTACTTGTCAGCAGATTATCTTTATTAAGTCAATATCTGGTGTTGTATACTTAACGAGCAAATTATTAATAACTTCGTCTTTAAGGAAAACTTAAACACACAGTTAATTTTAAAAAGACCTATGAAATCGTAGGCTTCCACGGCCAGAGTCAGAATTATAGTTTATTCGTCTTCCGGGTTTGGACCGTGTCATTTGTGACCCAAAAGTGGGTTCATCTCGACGTTTCGCTACAATTGTATGTAGCTTCTTCAGGAGAACAAAAGACAGGAAGATGGGTAGTTAGCAACGGTAACTCAGTTAGTCAACGCAACCAGAGGCGAATACTAACTACCAAGATGGGCATTTGGTCACAGTAACTCAACTACTTAACGCAGCTAGAGGTGAAAACCAAATGCCAGGACAGGGATTCACGTCCAACAGCTCAGAACACTAACGCGTCGAGAGGCGGGGAGTGAATCCGACGATTACTCCGCTACCGCTCTATTTATAGTGGCGGTGACCTGTCGTGTCGGGACGTATCGGCACACTCCGTGGCGTGAACGTCAAGAAGCGCGCGCTGGCCAATCATGTGGCTGCATCGTGGGAGCGGGACCGGACGGCGGCTCTAGACTGAGATTCCAGATGGGAGACAAGTAGTATCCTTCCTCTTGATTGATATTATGTGGATTTTTTCGGATCTCTAGAGATTCGCGGATTTTCCTGGAATAAAAGAAGGGGCTCTTAGATATAATATGGGTTTTTTCGAACAATATGGAATGACCGGTTTCTTGGCAGTGTTCAGCAACTGCAGAATGGGAGAAAAGACCTGATCGAATGCATCTTTGATGCTCTTGAATCTGAGTTTTGACGGAACGACCAGTTTCGCCAATATACACTTGTCCACATGAACAAGGAATAGAATAGACACCACAGGAAGATAGGGGCGGTAATGGGTCCTTAGGAGAGGGTAGATATTGTGAGATTTTCTTGGGTGGTCGAAAAGTAGTCCTGATACCTTCTTTGCGAAGAATTTTGCCAATCCTATCAGTGACACTTTGAATATACGGAAGAAAAGCCACAGGAGTATTACCCGAAGATTCTGAATTTGTCGTCCTAGGGTGTAAAGGGGGATGTAGATGTAGGTGTGTAATATTTTGAATTGTAGACTTGGAGTAACCGTTGGCGACAAGGGTTTTTTTGCAGATGGCCAAGTTCTTCTCTAAGGTTGTCAGGTTCAGAAATCGTTCAGAAATTTCGATTTCTGTTATTTATTATATCTTTTCTAATAAATTCGTACGATGTTAAATAGATTACTGCATATGTATTGTGGAAAGTGGTTTCATAGACGGATGCTAAAGATATCTTGGACAGCAAGAAAAACTAGTGAGAAAGTACTAATGACGGTGATTAAAGATAGAGCATTGATAAGAATTGTTAAATACCGGAAAATGTTTTATGTGGGACATATAGTGAGGGGAAATCGATATATTACAATTGATCCTTAAAGGAAAAATAGAAGCCCGTAGAGGTGTAGGAAAACAACCAGATTTCTTGGTTAAAAAACATTCGTAAATGGATTCAGATAACAAATGCAGGACAATTATTTCATATGACAGATCAAGAAGCCTTCACAATGGTGATCGTTAACGTCAGATAACTCTGACATGGCACGTGAAGCAGAAGAATAATGCATGGCAGCGCAAGACTTCCAATTGGAGATTGCTGATCCTGAGTCTCTAATGGACATTATCATAATTTCTCTAGTTCCCTATGACATCACTTAGACAACACGTTTCTTCTTATGCCATACACCACTTGAGTACATCAAGATTGGGGAGCGGAGTAGTCGAACTACAATTCTCATCGGAAGATGACTCAGTGCTATAAGTTAGTTGAGGGGAGTACGGCAACTTTTACTTTCTAAATTGAAAAAAAAAACAATTTTTAAATAAAAAAAACTATAGCATTTATATTTATAGTTACATTTTTTTATACATTGTTAAGAACATGTTTAGGTATACAAAAGATTTTTTTTGCACTTTTAGTGGTTTTTCACCAGTGCAGAGAGCATCTTCCAAAATGTGTATTTTAATTTGGGAGACACTTTTCTGCTTTTTAACTTACTAATTAACTTTTTTAACTTTTATTACTAAAAAGTAATAAATAAACCTTTACAAACTTTCTAAGATAAACCTTTACAAAACATCTACCAGTTTCCAAATAGTCATTTCGAGTAAAAACATAATAAAATGGTTATATTAATTTTTTCCATCTAGTCAGCCGTTTCTGGTGAATATTGGATGCACTTATTACCCAATGAAAATTGTAAATGGTCTATCAAAGCCTTTTTTCATAATTTTAACCTCTCTCGGTGTCTCGCTGCTGATTCAATTTGCTTGAGCAATAAGAGCTTTGTCTATATTTTCCGACCAACTTCTTACTATTTCTCCAATTGTTATTCCTATAAGGTCTATTACTTTGAGATTAATTTTATTCAATTTCTTTTTTCATGTCTTCGATACAATTTGGATATCTCTGATATCCAAAGCAGTACATAAAAAACTGACATTTCTGGAATAATTTTTAGAGATAACTTAGTCATGTTAGGTACGTTAGTGGTTGAAGATTTGGCATTTTCAATCTTAGGTACGTTAGTGGTTAAAGATTTGGCATTTTCAATCTTCTATCTCTTTTTTCTTCTTTTTCATTTATTTTTTTTTAAATCTTGTTCGTGGTTTTTTCTTTGTTTTTCTGATGGCGCCCCTTTCTTTTTTATATTTAATAATCGCCGATAGGATATTCGCCTACGTTTTGCTGTTGCCTTGCCGATGTTATTAATGTAAAATATATTATACAATTCTCTGGATCTTTTCAAAATATTTATGGTTAAATCAATATTTATTTTTTTACCAGATCCTTTGTGATTGGCCGAAGAATAAGTTTTGTGAAAAACGTATTACATGGAAACCTCAATCTTATTAAGCTCTGATTTTTTTACTGCATAATAAGCAGTATTGATGATTTTTACCTCCAATTTTATAGCTTTTTCTGTTTATTTTCCAATTATTGAAAAAATGACCACCAAAGACGTAAAATCGCTCTTCATCCATGGGCTATCTTCAGATCTCCTTAAGGTGCCTTGTCCATTACTGAAGGTTGGCTATAAGTACAGCAAATTGCTCTCTATTTTGAGCTGTTCTTAGTATCGAATATGTGTCCATGCCTGTCTAGTCTCTTACATTCTTCAACCAGGAGCATTTTCTTCTTCCTGGATCTCCTTTTTCTTCCACTTTCTCTTCCAATATAAGTCGTAGGAAGTGGTAGAAAATGAATCTTTAGATACCGTCAAATAATTAGCTTCATTTTCATATTTCTCGATCAATTCTATTTCATCCTTTACTGACTTTTGAGTTATAAACTCAAAACATTATTTTGAAGCTTTATGCAAAAATTGCAGAATAATAAAGAATGGCGGTAACAGTAAAGTTTACGATATATCCATCAAATTCAAGAACGTTTTTAGGTCATTATACCCTAAATCAAGAATTCTCGTGACGTGAATTCTCCGCACAACACTCGACATAAATTTTGAAATTTTATTGTGTAAATAAAATTTCGTTTTTGCACTTAATATGTTAAGAAAAAGTTAGAAACAAAAGATTTAAAGCACAATATTACATAATTTATATAGCTTTATTAGAGCACAATAATTGTTTTCTGCAGCAAACTGGTTTGATTTTATTTCATGTTATGCTTATTTTGATGCCTTTTCTTACTTTCATTGTCTTTTAAATGACCACCAGGTCGAGACGTTTTTTCCGATTTTTAAAACAATAAATGTCAATAAAATTCAATATTGAGGACGTGCTGTCATTATAAATTTTAGAAAGCAACTATTTAGTTGCAGTTGTTCAAGTAAGGCGTTGCGCTCCGTGCTTCGGCCACAAAAAAATATAAAAACACTAACAAAACCGGCGGAAGCCACCAAAAAAATAACAAAACCTAAAAATCAGGCCACGTAGAGCCCAAACCCTTTAACACCAAGTCAAACTGGGGACACAAGTAAGAAATTTTAGTTTCGCGGGCAAGTCACAAGAGGATAACAGCAGTAAAGCGCTTAACGCTAGCCTGAATTTCAGTCGTTTTTTTTTATTTAGAAAGTAAAAGTTCCCATAACTCTACATGTGTGTATGATATTCTATGCTTGTGCATATGTGTGTCATGTATTATTAACCAATATTAATATGCTATATGCCCATAGTATGTATGGGAATAATAAATTACTCGACCAGTCTGTCCGCGCGATGTCTTCCAGATCACACTTATAGTTTGAGCCTGGCATGGAACTTAAACAAAATATTGTTTTTTCTTATATATTGTAAATAAATCCAAATATTTAAAGATTATAAATTAATTTGGGATTATTTACCTTCGATTTACCCAAAACTTATCAAAATTGGACCATAAATAAAAAAGATAGTTAAGATCAAAAAATTTTTTAACATTTTAAAATGGCTCGTTCTAGCACCTGAGTGCAGTTTAACATAAACAACAACGCGATCTAAATAGGTAATAATAGTTTTAAAATTTTACAGAGGAATCTACAAATATTTGGATCTGGCCCAAAGAAGAGACAATCAAGGGGAAGCTTTGGTGGATATTTACCTGGCCTTTATCATTTCTTCTCTTTTTGACTATACCAGACTGTAGAAAGTATCCCAGATTGTACGTGATTACCTTTATTATGTGCATTATTTGGATTGGGATCACTTCCTACATAATTTCGTGGCTAATAACTATTATTGGTAAGTACTGATCTTTAGTATCTCGAGTTGTAATGACTCATTGAGAAAAATAATTATAGTTGGGGTATATGTAAAAGTAAATAGCTGTTATCAGTGGTCAACTCAATAATCAATATATTTTAGTGAAGAAAATTAAAAGAGAGTTAAAATATATTTAATTAATTAAATTAACATAACTGAAAAATTCTGAAAACTTTTGTTTGGAAACTTCCACAAAATTTGTTATATAATTTTTTATCACTACAGCTGTTTCGGCAGAGCGCCTTTCTTAAGTCATCTATTTTTCGTATGCGTTTACACTTTATAGTTTTTAATTGAAAGTTAAGGACAAAGAAAATGTTTGTCTTAAGTTAGTCAAACACTCATGTTTGTATTTTTTTATTTTTTAATTTCTATAGGTTCTAATAAAGAAAAATAGGCTTTTATTTTGAATGTGAAGAATTTGAAATCGTTATTAAAAGAATGAATATAGTCTAAAAGGTGCAGTGCTTACGTAGAATCAATTTTTCTATTATTGAAAGCTCTTTTATGTTCTGCTATACGTTTGTTAAAAGTTCTACCAGTTTGAGCAATGTAAGTTCTTGAAATTTAATTATATCTCGAAGTTGTTATTTGACATGAGAATTTCTATTCATCTATGTAACATGCTATGTTAGGCTTCCAATTTATGTTGTGTAGGACGAGATGACGATTTGTGTATAGTCGTGTCAATACGGGTAGGTTTATGAAATACGGAGAAGTCATGTTTGTTTTTGAGTTTTATAATTTTTAAATGTAGAAAATTTATGAATTGATTCTGTTTTGTTTCTATTTTAAATTTATAATGACTATAAAGTGAATTAATGTAGGATAAAAATTGGTCAAATAGCCTGTTAGTTCATGTAAAACATACCAGTACATTGTCTACAAACCTTCACCAATATAAAAACTGTTTGAATACGGGCTGTTTTGAAATCTTTGTTTCTAGATCAGGGGTCGGCAACCACACTTCAGGAAAGAGCTACTAAAAAAAATCTCAAGCACCAAAGATCTACCTTGTTTTAAAAACCTTTATTATAGACGTACACTTAAGAAAACAGGAAGTAAAAACTAAACATGGTGAAAAAAAAAAATACATACGTATTTTGTTTTAATGGGAGGATTGACAGTCCATCATGTCTGTTAGCTTTTTAACATCCGGTTGGTAGTTTGTTATTCCTAGTCTAATACACGAGTCCAAATGTTCATCCGTTAGTCGGTTTTCTGTATTTGTTTTTAATGAACTTTATGTTTGAAAACGTTGATTCACGTAGGTGCAACAAAACAGGGCACTAATTTTCAAAACTACATTGACTCTTATTCTTCTTCTTAGCCTTCTGTCGTCCCCTGTTTGGACAAAAGGCCCTATCCCAACTCCTTCCATCGGTCTCTATCCTGAGCAACATATTTCCAATTTGTTCCAGCTATTCTTTTAATGTCATCAACCCATCTCATCTGTGGTCTTCCTCTTGGTCGTTTACTTTCATAAGGTCTCCAATGTTGTATTGTATTTCTGTTTGACACTAGACACCAAAAATTTTCTTTTCCGGCAACGCTCTTCAAACACAAATCATTCTGCAGTGTGACTATTTCTAATTCAGGTCTCTGGTCTGCTTTCGCTGAAATGCTGTTCGATGGTTTGGGATAAGCTTTCTGCATCGACGGGCATGTACGGATAAGATACAAATTGAGCAATCGCTTCAATTTTTGTTGAAGTCACTAAATCGGGTATCGAATTCATGCCTCAGTCCTGGTCAACATTTCTATATGCCCCCTCTCCTGTGTAAGGTTGAACGTTTACTACTTCTTTTTCGATTACTTCTTTTAAATAAGGAAAATGCTTTAAATTTCCTTCCAGTAGATTTTTTCCCATAGTTCAAGTTTCACAATGAATAACTTTGCTTCGGAAATCATTTGAAAAATACTTTTTTCTTTACCCTGAAGCTGCAAATTTGGTTTATTCAACTTTCCTGTGACCATCGGTCAAGAATCCAAAATCTCTCAACCATGCCGGTTCTTCTAATTCTGAATAGTCTTCTTTACGCTCCTTAAGAAAAGCGATTAAAGCTGGTAGGAGCTCATAAAAGCGCCGAAGAATCTTCTCCTTGCTTAACCAGCGTATCTCTGTATGCAGAAGCAATTCTCCGTATTCTAGATTCATTTCTGCAATTAGAGTTTGGAACTGTCTTCTCTGCAAAGGATGAGCTCTTACTTGGTTTACAAGTTTAACAACGACTTTCATAACATTTTCGACATTTAAAAATTTACCACAAAGTGCTTGCTGATGCACGATGCAGTGGTATGTTGCAAAATTTGGAAACGTGTTATCTTTGCGGCAAAGGGGCAATGAATCCGTTATGCACTCCAGTAAACGCTGGGGCTCCGTCAATTGTAATGCCAACCAGTTTTTGAAGTGGAATGTTTTCAGAGATAAAATAATCTTGAACGGAAAGAAAAATATGTCTTCACCTCGAGTCCGCCCTTTTAAAGGAATAATTTTAACAAGTTCTTCCTTAGCAGTAAAATCATCGAATATCATTCTGGCAAATATGGCTAGTTGGGACGTATCACTAATAACTGAGGACTCGTCAAATTATAAGAAGAAGAAAATAACATCGCTGTAAGTCCGTCTTCATCTGGAAAACAACATCTTCTGACATATTTTCCACTAGTCTAGTTACGGTTCGCGCTGAAAGCTGGAGGGAGTTTTATAGCCGACATTATTTCGTATTTATTTTTTAAAACCTTCAATAGGCAGTTTGAAGCTTCTACAAATCATTCCTTGATGTACTCGCCATCTTCAAAGGGTTTTCTTCTTTTTGGCAATAACTTGAGACACTTTGTAGGAAGCTAGAGTGGTGGCTTTAGTTTCAACGCTGACTTGTAATTAATACTGCCCTAGACTGCTGCCTAACTAATTGATTTTTCAACTTTTTTCTTTTTTTTTCGGATGCTACTATTGGCGGGATATTCTGTGTTTATTTTTCGGATGAGTACTATTAAAATGTCTTGTCGACGTTACCTTTTTTTCCCACTGCGATACTTGCGTGGCACAATAGACGTGCCTTTCACTTGAGTAAAAAAATAATCGTCTTCCCACTCTATATGAAAGTGATAAACTTTTGATTTCTTTGAAGGATTCATTTTTATAAATAATGGGTTACCGTCACGATTTAAACTATGTTTTAGCACTCGTGAAGGGACTAACAAATAATAGTAACCAAGCCGATAAGCACGTTTAGGCGACAACCGTCAGTGAAGACTAAGAAGTGCGCAACTGTGGTAAAGATAAGTATTTTCAGCCCCTAGCACGTTTTAGCGATATCGAGACGGCCGGGGATCGAGGACGGCCGGGGTCCTCGCACGCAGTGTTGCCAATGTCCCGGATACTTATCCGATTTTCGGATAATTTTCGGATTGAACAATTTTTTGGAAAATTTCGGATAATTCAAAGGTCTATCTATCTACTTTATATATGTTTTATATATGTTATATTATTTATTTTATTTGATTCGCACGACGAGCGACTCAAACTAAGGTTAAGATCGACTGGTCGATCACGATCGACGTGTTGTCGACCCCTGTTTCTAGATGATGTATAAAAATTATTATTAGGTCCTGCACCGATACTTGTATACATTTGAATATTAAATTCAAAGTAGTCCCTGTTTTATGGAGATTTTAAGAAGACCTATGTTTCAGATATAATATTGGATTTGCATAATTATGGTTATTTACTAGAACGAAAGATTCTTTAAGAGGAATAATAGAAAAAAGGTTTTTTACGTCAAATGAAATTAATCTGGTGTTAGGTAAATGAAAAGGTTGTATTTTATTCACCAGTTCAATTGTATTTTTACGTTAAAATTACGTGGAAATTTAGTGCGTTCTATTATAAAAAATGAATTTCCATTAAGTAAAAGTTGAGTCCGTTACATTAAATTAAACTTTAAATTAAATATATCGCTTACAACAGAAGTGTTTTACTCGATGTTCGAGTATATATTTATTGTTTGCCAAAACATTTGTCTATTCAACGGTTTTCTTCATAGGCAAGAAATATACAAAAGGACCATAGGGTTTAATCCAGATATTTCATATTTATACCCAAAATTTTATCGTTAATATTTGAAATAACAATAGTAACAGATAATAATAATAATAAATGTGTAAAATAACTAATTTACTAAATGGCATTTAACCTAGGTGTTATATTCTATAAATTTTCTTTACTTTTTAAAAAAACCTATAGGTTTTCTGCAAAATTAAAATTTAACAGAACGCAATTTTTGTATACTTTTATTTTTAGTGGAGCATTTGTAGGGTAACTTACGCGCTATCTCAGAGTATCTACAATTTAAAAAATCTTCAATAAGTGAATGGCGTAGAGGCTGCCTGCCACAGAGCGCATAATACCAAAATCAGAATAAAGAACAAACACGTGAAACGAATTTTTCGGGCGCTCTCAGATCGTGACTAGAACATCAGATGTCTTAGCTTTAGCAATATCTTACCTCAGTGCAATTTAAACATGTAAATATTTATTTTTTATTAATTAGAATATTTTTTCTTTCAGGTAATACTTTATCAATACCTGATTCAGTAATGGGGCTGACATTTTTAGCCGCAGGAACTAGTGTACCTGAAGCTGTTTCTAGTGTTATAGTAACTAAACAAGGTAAGACTTAAAGCAATGTAAAAAGACCATTATTTATTAGTCAAAAATAAGGTAAATATTTAGCGTAAAACATTTATTAATTGGTAAAGGTATCCTTCAAAATAAATTTAGTAGCTCAAACGATAGTGTTTGATTATTATGTGAAAGATTAGGGTTTGACTCATGGCACAAACAAAATAGTTTTTTAAAATTTTCATAGGCCTCAGATTTATTAAGACTATATAGAACAAAATGTTGGGTAAAATCGACTTGATGTTGTCGCTTTGAAGCCCAGAAGTTCTATGGAAGGACGGAAGATTTTATTTCTTTTCTATCAATTTAGTGGTGCTTCTATTCCATTGGTTTTGCCAAACATCGTGCAGTTTTGCTTTTAACCTTCGGAGTACGGAAATTATTTTACTTACTTAGATTGCGATGATGGGTCAGGCGTGATCCTTAATTCAACAACAAACACAGAAACATAAAAATTATAATCCTAAATTATTGTACTTAAATTTTTTACGATGGTTTACCATCCTGGTTTTTTTGGCAGTAGTTGCATTTAATTTTGACTTCTTCGCGTTTGAATGAGGATTAGAAACAAATCTTTTACACATGTCACACCTTTTTGAATATTTATTGTCACTACCCCTACAAGAATAACAACGAACTCATTTTGTTACAGATTGCGGTACTTATATTTGCTTTTTTACACTACCACCGGTGGTCTCTATTGCAGCGATTACGCATTTATGGTACCCGGTGGGTTCTTCTTGTATTGATTCAGCTCTTCGTTTTATATTAAGTGAGGTTAATTGATTTTCAAGCTCCTCCAGAAACAGTTTTCTGTCATGTTTTATATTTACTTGGGTGTTCTATTCCGGATTTTTCATATTCCATAGAACGAAAGCATTGTATTATGCAATATCCAAAAAGTTAAAAAACATACGCAAGGGCCATCTTCTTGTTGCTTTTTTACATGTGTACTCTCTTATCAATGTATCTAAAATATCAACTCCACTTTTTTTTTTTTTTTTTTTTTTTTTTTATTTTATACGCATCAACCACGCAGGGTTATTAGCGTATTTAGATTAATACAATATAGATACAATAAGTAAAATATACATTAGTTTACAATAATAATAATAATAATATCTTTGTGTGTTACAATGTTCATTTTAGATCTTTTGAAGGAGTTGGCAGTCTTTAAGATAGGAAAATATTTTTCGGGTGTCTGTATTTTCTTCTAGGGCATCTCTTAGGGAGTTGGGTATGTTATATTTGAGTCGTTCACTATTATATTTGGGACACTGTATTAAAAAATGTTTAACCGTTAGAACACTGTTGCACACTTCACACACTGGTTTATTTTTGCAACTCCACTTTTGATTTTGTTGTAATCCAAAATATTCTTTGGTTTAAATTTTTGGTCGTCACCAGAAATTTCATGTTCATTGTGTAAGGTCGATAATAATACAACAAACTTGTTAGGCTTGGTTACATATGAAACTAGAGTAATATTTCTGAAGAAAACAGTAAAAGATTTGTCATTTTAAGCAATGATTTGGGTAAACTCTTTCTATTTTTTCTGATAGTACCCAAACGAGTTAAGTATTTTTGGATAAAAGTTCTTCAGATAAAGCAATGTCGGGAAAAAAATTATCAGTTGCAATATTTTCACCAGACCTATACCAATGTTCTGCAAGTGGTTTGACTCTTGGGCATTGGTAACGTTCAGATTAATCACCAATCTTTTCAGTTTATATCTCAAAGTTACAACAATAAAAATTTTCAGCGTCAAATAGGGTCCAAGCCTTTATACCGTATTTTTTCGCTTTACTAGGTATATAAATCAGAAAACGTCCCCTAAAATCTATAAGCTGCTTGTCGATAGTACCAAAAGCAGATGGTTTATATGATTTTCTACAATTTTGGGCAAATAGATCAGCGAGTTCTCAAATAGGAGCTAATTTACCTCGTTCTTTTCTTTCTGTTCTCGTTTCCAAACTATCAAAGCGAATATACTTTAAAATACTTATAAATCTATTCCGGCTTAGAGATGCTTTATAAATAGGACGCGTAAATGTATTATTTGTATTGGACCATAAATTGGACCTTCTCATGAGACTCTCTAAACCTTTCACATAATATAGGTATACCAAAGAAAGCACGCAGTTCGACTAGATAAACGTCAATCCAACACTTTATTTTTTTTCTCGTTTTTAATATTACACACAGTTATGAACCCAATAGCTCTCTTATTGGTATACTCGAGACTCATTTTGACTTTTCGTCGTGAGACCTATGTTTTTCTGTAATAAATTATATGCCAATGTCTTATCCTTTTTTGGAGCTAAATAACGCCATGTTCGTCCTTAGCACATAACATCAGACACATTAGATCGTTCATTATCTGTATTTTCAAAAGTTGTCGCTAAAACTTCCTCGTTTTTGAGTTCAGTAGTTGATAAATTACCTTCATGTATTACAATCTGGATTACAACCGTCATTTTCACTCGCTTCACTATTGCTTTCATCCAGCTCTGCAACGTCATCTTCTTCAATATCTGATAGGAGTAAGGCACACAACTCAGCTTCACTCAAAGATTTATTATTTTTCATCATTTTATTATAATACTGTACACTTCAGATCGACGCTTGAATTAAATTTATAAACAAACGTGAAATACCGCTTTACACCAAAGTTAGACCTCTCGTCTCGGACGTTCTCATAAAATATGCCTATTAGACACTACACTTACTCCCAAAGTTAATTACGATCTACTAATATTTCTATAAACATAATCATTTGGCATTGAATACGTTCACTGGTAAACAGAGACAGCTGCGTTTTACGTGTACCTACAAATATATTGAAAATATTCTTCGAAATCCGAAGACCGGGTCAGGACTAACTCGACGTCATAGATGTTACGTAGAGGAAAAACTGTAATTTGCATGTTCATGAATAATACACGAAAAATTTGATTGAAACAAATAAGGAGAACTTACGATCAATCGGATTTGTAAAAAAATTATTTCATGAAATATTAAGAAATCAGTGAATTTCGGGTTACGCTTGACCCAGTCTTCGTACTCCGAAGGTTAAGCAAGGTTTTAAATCTAAATGCACCGTTAGATTTTCCACTGATACGGCTGTACTGGTTACTGCGGACGTAGTTAGACTATCTGCCTTTTCGTTACCATCTACTCCAACGTGGACAGTAAGTACCTAGAGGAAAAATACTGTCAAATTGTTTTGGTATATACGGTATAAAATTAACTTAATCTGCTGTAATGTTGAA
This sequence comes from Diabrotica undecimpunctata, assembly GCF_040954645.1. Taxonomy (NCBI): domain Eukaryota; kingdom Metazoa; phylum Arthropoda; class Insecta; order Coleoptera; family Chrysomelidae; genus Diabrotica; species Diabrotica undecimpunctata. The sequence goes on from NW_027312870.1 coordinate 23,494, forward strand.
TGAGAGGGATAAATCTGAGAAATTGATGTTAGACTACTAAGCGAATCAGATATTATAAGGGATTTGGTAAGTTCTTTTTTCTAGAATAAAGGTTAAGGCCTTAATTATGGCAAATAGTTCTGCTGTAAAAATACTTGTCTCAGGAGAAAATTTATAGATGGAATGTTCATGTCATATCACAAAGCATGCTACTATTTCATTCATGGTCTTAGATGCGTCCGTATATATAAGACGGTAATTTTTGTACTGTGTTGAAACATGGAGAATAAAGACGCTTTGTTTCGTTAATAAGGTAATATTCTACAATTCACTATCTGTATGTTCACTATATGTAAATAGTGTGATATTTTGCCTAGATGAACGAAAGCTGTATAAATATCACAAGTTTTATAGTACTGTTTAAATTTTTAGTTTTACAATATTTTAACATTTTTATTAAATTAAGATTGTATTGCATTAAAAAATTGGTCAAAAGTGAGTCAAAATGTTTTTTTTTTTCAATTCATCTATGTACCTATTATAATACTAATCTTATAAATATTATGGCAAATGACAATTGATGTCAATGAATTAACCAAATGGTTCCTTCAATTAATCCATAAAAAATATATTTTTACTATTTTTACAACCTTTAATTACGTTAATACTGATTTAAATGAACTTTCACATAAAATAATTTTTAACTCTAAAGGGGTAAAATTTTTGGCGGTAGCTAGAGTTTTCTTATGATGTCTTATAGTTCGATAGCTCTGTCAAATCATTTCAAATGTATACGGACATATATTTTTCAGGACATGCAACAATGGGGTTAAGCAGTTCAATTGGATCTAACACCTTTGATATATTGTTATGTTTGGGAATACCTTGGTTGATAAAAGCTGCATTTTATCCCAAAATACCTGGCTCACACTTGGTAGAAATTCACTCTGATGGTATTAATATTTGTACAGGGGCACTACTGTCTTCACTCGTCTTGTTCTATGCATCTCTCGCTTTTAACAAGTTCAGGTAAGTCAATTTTTTTTTTCCTAATCTAGATCTCAACTACATTGTGGCACTTCATTAGTTAGCCCAATTAGGGTAAAAATAAATTTAGAGTTATTTACCAAAATACTAAACCTTAAACTCACAGTGTAGTTTGTCTCTGTATATGTATATAAAGGGACAAATTAGTTTATACTAATACTCGTCGCTATCGGTACTAATCTGACGCCAGCACAAAAATATTAAGCGTGTTATCATATATCGCGACTAGCGATTTAATGTATTCTTGTTGTATTGACTGTTGATGCTACTATTAGAAATTCATTTTCTCTGCGAAAAATTATTTAAATAAAAAAAATTAGTTAATTATGAATGATTAAAATCAATTCATTTTCGAAACAAAGGCTATAGCGGGATAAGATGGTCAAAATTGCACCATGCTCCATTCAGTTAAATTTTCAAGTTCCTATGTGCCTCTGTTCCTATGTTCACTAAGGAAAAAAAACGTATTAAAAAAAAATTTTTAGACGCTGTATTACTGCAAAAATCTGAAAAAATTCAAGAAAGCGTATTTTAGTAATAAAAAACTGCCTGATTTTTTTCAGATTCTTAGCTTGAAAATTGAGCCAAGAAAGAATATTTGAAATTTTCAGGAATATTTTAGGTTATGTCGGAAATTGTTGGCCAACTTTAAAACAAGGTTTTTTATGGGTTTTTTCCCACTCTGAGATAGCGCGT
>NW_027312871.1:0-25204 GCF_040954645.1 Diabrotica undecimpunctata
CGCGCTATCTCAGAGTAACTAAACATTCTTGTGGGTGAACTTTCAACTAATTGGAATGACAAGTTTTGACGAAAATATTGTATTCCATATAACCGGATATATTTATACAGAGATATGTAAACATGCATTGGATAATAAACACAGATTCATATATATTCTTGAAGATAATGGATGGTAAAAAGAGAAAACCAAAAGTCTCATATTTCTCTAAATGAAACAAACTGTGTATCAAATTCTTCAACAGAATTTAGTAGCATTTGATTAAAAATATTAAAAATATTAAAAGAGAAAGTCCATGAGAAGAAAATACCAACATTAGTAAATTCATAAGATGTCGAAGATACATGATTTATAAAATATTAGAATCGGAAATTAAGAATAAACTAAACGCATTAACAAATACTTAGTATTTCAAGATAGTAAATTGAGATATTATTTTGTTGGTTTTTCGTTAAGATTTACAATGCATTTATTATTTAATTGAATCCAGAATCAGCCGATAAACTGCTACATAGCCTAGATACAGCAAGACAACAAAAATGGATGGAAACTGTGGAAAGTCTTAATTTTCAAACATCAAGTAGGCAAGCATGGACACTACTAAGAAAATAAGGAAGCGGAACTTCCATAACAAGGAACAAAACAACAATTAACCCAAACACTATTGCTTCACATCTGGTATCGACCTCTAGGGCTCCAAAAGACAAGCCACACAATAAATGTAAAACAAAAGCTCAAAACTTTAAAATTCCAATCTGCAGCAACCAAATACTTCCGCACTTGCAAAGAAGTTACTATAGCTCTCAAGGATGTAAAGCGAGGTAAAGCCCCAGGTTTTGATAATATTCATCCCAAATTCTTAATTAGGTACCATAAAAGACCGGTACCATACCACAGGAACTCAAACGCTCGAAGATCATTGCCATATTAAAACCAGGGAAACCAAATGATAACAACCCTAATAGACCAGTCTGGTTAAAAAAAAAGGTGAAAAAATGTTTCGCAGATATCTGAAGCTTTTAAGACATAGGTGGGGGATACTAGATGATGAATAGATGAAAAGATACTCCTAGTTTTACCTTGCGTTTTTTTTAAGCAATAATTTATGGTCACAATTTGATTTTTTGTCAATAAATTTTTTCCCTTATATTTTAAATAAACAATATTTATGTCATTTTTGTATGTCAAGAATATCTTTATTTTCCCGTTTTTTTAATTAAATTTGATAAATAATCTACAGAGATATTTGCAAAAAAGCAGTTTTTTTGCACTAATTTATAAATTTTATTAATTTTTTTATTAACAAAACAAAATGCTATTAATACATTTCAACATCAAGGAATTACTATCTTTTAGATTTGTGCGAAATTTCCCCCCGATCAGTCAAATATTTTATAAGTTATTTAATTTGTTTATCCCTGAGGCTAATTATTTAAACTATTGAGCTTGCCCTATGCATAATGCTAGACACATTCAGCAAATTTCATGGGATTCTTTAAGACTTAGACTATCTCAGAAGTTAAATGAATATTGAGTTTTCATCGAAATTATTTACAAAATAAACGTTAGAAAAAGGGGTATGTTTTCTACTTATAAACAATTGTAATAACTTCTATATTTTTCAAGCTACAGACTTGTACTTACAACCATTGGATAGCTGGTAAAAAAGCTCACATTAAAAAATAAAAAATCTTCTATGACCAATAGGAACGAAGTTAGTGACTATTTTTAAAAAAATCATACCTCCATTGTTTATAAACATTAAGAAGTAAAATTTGCACAAATTTTGAATGAAAATCTAAACTTTATATTGAAACTTATAGCTATAAAATTTATCTAATTTTTCTAAACGACGGTACATTCGAAAGATCGACATAGGAAAGTGGAGAGGATATCTGTTTCAGCTCCGTTTTTTTTTCGACATCTGAACTTCAAATTGCAACACGTAGGAAAAATATACATTATCTCGGCTTCCTTTGCAGCTGCAAGCCTCTTTTTTATTCTGGGGTAGCTCGTCGAAATATAAATAACTACATAGTTTTCACTGGCCGGAAAATATGGGAAAACTCGGAAAAATTGAGTCCATTTAAAATTTACCCTAAATACTTACTTTTTTTTTATTTGCTCGAATAGTCTGTCGCAGTATTAATAATGATGACATAATTTTCACCCACCATAAATCTCGGAAAATCCTGGAAAATCAACATATGTTTTTTTATTTTATATCAATGATGTAATAATACTTATATATTTTATAAATTAAATTTCAGGTAATTTTTTACACATTATATTATTATATTCCTTATATTAATTATAATTGTTTGTATTTTTATTATTAACAATACTGATTTTTATTCTATTTTTCTTACAAATATGATATACAATATTAATCTAATCTGCCTTACTGCTTTGATAAAATAAGTCGATTACTCGATGAGTCTTTCCTTTTTTTATTTTCTTTACATACATTGGTTTAAAAGTTAAAATTTGGATCATTTATTCGACTTCACTGTCAGGTCTGAACCTTTTTGTTGCAGGTTGTTTGTCTTCACTTATTAACTCAGTCTTTCCATACATTAACATATTAATGGGCGATCTTAATGCCAAGGTGGGTCAAGGTAAGGTAGGAGAACAAGTAGGAAAATAAGGGCTTGGAAACAGAACTGACAGAGGAGATCGATTGATTCAATTTTGCCAAAGTGAAGACTTCGTAATAACAAATACCTTTTTCAAATTACCTCCTCGACGGTTATATACATGGACATCTCCACAACATACCAAAGATAAAATACGCGCTATCTCAGAGTACTACTTTATGATAGCAAGGAGGTATCATAATGCTGTTAAATGTACTAAGACGTACCTAGGAGCTGATTAGGCTCAGATCATAACCCGGCAGTTACTGTGATAGAGGCGAGACCAAAAAAGATTAGAAGACCACACAGAAAGGCACTAGATTTAAATAAACTTAGAAACAAAAATATACGACAAGAAACAGGAGAAGAAATAAATGAAAACCTCCGTTCAGTGCAGCAACAAATTAACGATACAAACAACGTTAACCAAAAATTAAAGTACATAAATACAGCTATACAAACAGCAGGAAAGAAACATCTTACAAAAACAACAACAAAGAATAAGGGGTGGATGACACAAGATATACTAGACTTTATGGAACAAAGAAGAAAGATGAAAAATTACCCAGACAAATACAAAGAAATAGATAAACACATAAAAAAGAGAATAAAAGAAGCCAAAGAGGAGTGGATTAAAGAACAATGTGAAGAAATGGAAACCTATGACAAAAAGTACGATGCGTTCAATATGCACAAAAAAGTAAAAGAGATAACAGGAAGCATAAAGAAATGCCAAATAGGTTAACTTAAAGACAAAGATGGAAATCTTATTGTAGATCTAAAGAATAAAATAAAAATATGTGGACAGAATACCTGAATGAATTATTTGAAGACGATAGAAACAACTTAACTCAGATAATCAATGCAACTGGGCCAGACATATTGAAAGAAGGAGTAGAATACGCAATAAGAAACGCTAAACGGAAAAGCAAATGGACCTGATGAAATTCCTACAGAACTGTTGAAGCTTTTGAATGATAAATCCGTAACCATAATATTAAATTTTGCAGCGAGGAGCTAAAACAGTTTCCCCTCCACTTTCCTATGTCGATCTTTCGAAAGTAACTTCGTTTCGAAAGGTTTTAAGTTTCGAAAAATTTGATGAATTTTATAGCTATAAAATTCAATATAAAGTTTAGATTTTAGTTCAAATTTGTGCAAATTTTACTTCTTAATGTTTATAAACAATGAAGATATAATTAACAAAAAAATTGTCGCTAACTTCGTTCCTATTGTTCATAGACGGTTTATTTTTTTGTTAAATGTGAGTTTTTTTACCAGCTATCTAATGGTTGTACGTACAAGTCTGTAGCTTGAAAAATATAGAAGTTATTACAATTGTTTATAAGTAAAAAATATACCCCTTTTTCAAACGTTTATTTTGTAAATAATTTCGATGAAAACTCAATATTCATTTAACTTCTGAGATAGTATAAGTCTTAAAGAATTCTATGAAATTTGTTAAATGTGTCTAGCATCATTCATAGGGCAAGTTCAATGGTTTAAATAATTAGTCCCAGGGATAAACAAATTGAATAACTTTTAAACTATTTGACCGATCGGGGGGAAATTTCGCACAAATTTAAAGGACGGTAATTCCTCAATGTTGAAATGTATTAATAACATTTTAATTTGTTAATTAAAAAATTAATTAAATTTATAAATTAGTGCAAACAACTGCTTTTTTGCAAATATCTCCGTAAATTATTTATTAATTTTAATTGAAAAAACGGGAAAATAAAAATATTCTTGATATAAAAAATGGTATAAATATTGTTTATTTAAATTATAAGGGAAAAAACTTATAGATAAAAAATCAAATTCTGACCATAAATTATGGTTTAAAAAACACGCAAGGTAAAAATAGGAAAATCTTTTTATCTATTCGTCATCTAGTAACCCCCCACCTATGTCTTAAAAGCTTCAGATATCTGCGAAACATTTTGCCGTGAATTCGATGATTTTTGTATAACCAGACTGGGCTATAAGAACTACAGACCAATAGCCCTACTATCAACGATGTTCAAGATACTAGAACGACTTATCTACAACAGAATTAGTCCAAAGCTACTTGAATCAATACATGTAGATTAGGCAGATTTATGACTGAAAAGAAGCTGCGCAGATCCGGTTCTTTCACTTACCACATTTATTGAGGCAAGATTTCAGAGAAAACTTAAAACTGCAGCCGCATTTATAGACCTATCAGCGGCCTACGATACAGTCTGGAGAGAAGGCATGACATACAAGCTCCTACGTACAATCTCCTGTAAATTCACCGCTCGAATAATCAACAACATGGTAGCCGACCGAACGATTCAAGTAGTCATGGAAACCGACATCAGCACCCCAAGAAAACTGAAGAATGGACTGCCTCAGGGATCTGTCATAGCTCCTCTTCTCTTTAGCCTGTACATAGCTGATGTACCAGAAACCAGATCAAGGAAGTTTGGTTAGGCCGACGACTGGGTCCTTCCAACAAGGTGTAAGTCATTTGAACAAAGAAGAAATCCTCACGGGGGACTTACACACAATAAGAAAGTATTTCCTTAATGTAGGCTCCCACCAAACGCTACCAAAACAGAAGTTTCCAGTTTTCACCTAAATGAAAATGAAAGCTTGCAGGAAGAACATCCAATTCGAAAACACCACACTCGCCTACAATAAAACACTAAAGTACCTTGGAGTAACTCTTGACAAAACCCTATCTTTCAAGGAACATGTCAAAAACTTTAAATCCAGAAACAACATCATCCAGAAGCTGTGCGGCACAACATGGGGAGCATCGGCTTCCAGCTTCCATCTTGCGATCATCTGCCCTAGACCTTGTCTTCTCAACCGCAGAATATTGCTTTTCAGCCTGGCTTAACAGCCCGCATATACACAAAGTAGATGCTCAATTGAACAATAAACAAATTGCTGATGTTATCAAATCCACCCCTACGCAATGGCTTCCAGTACTGAGCCACATTCGACTACCCAAACTACGGAGCATACACTCCTTCATTAGTGAGTACAGAAAGATACTTAGAAACAAGATCCTACCAATACATCAAGATATAGATGCTGCGAACAATAACCGTCTACGCTCCAGACGACCGCTAATAAAAACCGCATAGACTGCTGTGGAAAATGATTTCAACTTAACGACCACTTGGAATCGAAAATAGATGGAACAACAAAATAGCAGTTTACCCTGCATCACACAAAAACCACCAGGTTTTGACTTACCACGCGACATATGGACTATGCTGAACCGAATCAGAACCCAACACGGCAGATGCGGTTACATGATGCACAAATGGGGTAAATCATCATCCTCACTCTGTGACTGCGGACAACCACAAACCATCTGTCACATTGCAGAACAGTGTCCCACAAAATCCTATCAAGGCAGGTCAGAGGATTTTCTAATGGCGACTCCAGAGTCGATAGACTATATAAATAAGTTAGATGTTCGTTTGCAAACATATATGTATTATGTTTTATACAAAATATATGTAAATTTAAATGTAAGTGAGTCAAGTGCCACGCGATAAATAAAATAAATAAATAAATATGATTGGGTCAATCGAATACTATCTTTTATTATTTCTGGCAGGTTTTCGTAGGGTAAAATTTAAATACAATAAGGTATCTTCCAATAAAGTCGTCGCAGGCAAGACTCAAAAAAAATCTGACAATATTATTTAAAGCCTTCTACTTTAAAGTATATATTGTACTTTATAACGTCTGAATTGTTATTATGGGTAAGGCAGAGAAAATAAAATAAGAACTCTATATCCAAGGAACACACAAAGTAACGTTGTTAATTTGTATTTTGAAAACGATTTACAAAACAACCAACAAACTAAATCCTCCTTTTTGTGGAATATACTGAGCCGGAGGCTTAAATACGATAATTCGCGTTTGGGCGAATTTATAACAAAAATTAGTAGAAATATCAGATTTTAGATACGAAATAAATGTTTCAATGAGAGGATTTTAAATATGCACAAACGTTCGGCGAGTATTTCACTAATACCTACAAAAAAAAATATAAAAAATGAACATGATGCTCTCTGACACAAACAAGCATCATTATTATGACATCGTATATTTGTTTTTTCTTTTTTAATTTTTGGAGACGGGAACGTGTTTTGCCTAATATTAGTGGAGATTTATTAGCAGTATTAGCAGCTCTAGTTTATTATTTGCATCAATGTTTTTATCAGATTATAGAAATATAAAAATTATAGGGTATTGTTGTAACGATTATATCAATCTAAAAAACCACTGCGTCCACTGTCCAACGTAGGTAGTCATTTATATTTATTTGACTTTATTAGTGTGTTTACAGATATATTTTTGTATACTAAATAGTAAGCAAAAAAAAATCACCTACATTTAGAAACATCATATAGAAGCATTTTCTCGTTCTCAAAATGATGAAAATTGACAAATACAACTTTAATAACAGATCTACTGCTTTTATAAATTAGTAGATAAAAAAATCGGTTGCCTGTAAAGTCGGTTTTACGGGCGAATATTTACGTGACAACGTCTTTTTCTCGGTAGAATATTTATTGATATGAATATTAGTAAATTGCACAATAGGAACAAGGAATTGAATGAAAATAAGAATTGCACAAATTTTAACTATAGTTAAACCGAGGCAATCAATCATAGTTTACGATAATGAAATATTAGTGTACAATTATTTACCTTTATTGTTGTAGTTGTTGTAAATGACGAATCTAAGCACTCCACATTTTCACCACAGACACAGCTGACGATACTTTAACCACACGTGTGAACTTGTATTATGACGCTTTCTCGGTTTTCCAACGCCAAGAACGCTCGAGAAAGACAGAGACACAAGCACGCACCGATTCAACGCGCCTAATTCTCTAGTGCTGCGCGCGCAGCGGACCGATCATGTTTGAGTGGGAAAGAGACGCAAGGCATTCGCCGGTCCGGCGGGCCTCTCTCTCGTTCGGTGACTCATCGTAACAGACGTGAGCGGGCGTTACACTTTTTCATGAGTGACTCTGAGCCACAACCTAATTTAAGACGTTGTCACGTCAAAATATATAAATAAAAAAAACTTTTTCATCAACACCGTATTCTTTTAGTGCCATACACCGATTTGGGTAATTTCTTTACTATGAAGGACACTTTTCATTACACAATAGATCATTCTTCTTCTTCTTAACCGGCGATAAGTACCGCCGTTAGAAATTATTTAACATTTTTAGCTATTTTTGTATTACTTTTCTTTTGTGCCTCGTATATTTATCTCAGGACAGCTATGCCGACGTTTTACGCCTAGTGCAAAAAAGAAAGTATCTAGAATACTCATTTCAAGATGAATTTCGTACTTAAAATAAGATGATACTTTTGAATGGTAATAAAAATAAAAAATAAAAATAAAAATAACAAATAAAAACGTTTATTGCCATTATTAGTCTACATTTTAAATTGTTTATATTCATTTTCTTCTTCACGACGTCCCGCTCTTGCACCGCCTGATATTGGTCATTTTTTCTCTCGGATTCCTGGACTTCTGCTGGTGGCATCCTGACGTCTTCTTCTGTAGGTACTGTTTGTGGCATCGTACCTACTCCCTTGGTTGGCTGTTCTTCGGCAACCATCCGGCTAGACCCTGATCAGGTGGTCGATCAGCTTATGGGTGCTTCTGTACATCCTCTGGTTCCTATTTTTCTCGAGGATGTCCCTGGTCTTTCGGAGTCTTCTTGTGGCCTGGTGGAAGAAGTATCTTGTCCTTTTCTCAGCCACCTCCCTCAGTGGTGTGTACTGGAGCCTTTCTTTGATAGTTGCATTGGATATTCTTTCTTCCCATGTTGATCCGTCGTCTATGATTCGGTGGCATATGTATCCCATCTTACTCGTATGTTTTGGAGGCAGTTTATCCGCTACATTGCGTCTATACGAAGCCATGTTAGAGTTGCTTAGAGATTTTGCGGAGATATGTTGTGGAATGCAATTTTTAGATTCCCCATGTCACTCTTAACATCTTTATCAACGTCTGTTTTGCCTTGAAATTCTTAGAAGCCACAGATTAAAGTGGAATTCTTAAAATTGGTTTCTAACATTAGTCTACGATTTTATCATCAGATGTTGCTACATTCCGTCTATACGAAGCCATGTTAGAGTTGAGTCCTAAGACAGAAAAGATTTATTTCACGTTCAGAGCGATTGCGAAAGCTGTTCTGGTGAGGCCTATTGGGCCGAAATGCGTATAAGCGGATGCACAAGCGCCCTGTACGTGAAATCAAATCTTAACTGTCTTTTCCTTTTTATTTCGATATACTCTACGGGTACTAGAAACCAATTCGCTAAGAATTTTGCTTAGTTGAGGAGATATGTTGTGGAATGCAATTTTTAGATTCCCCATGTCTCTCTTAACATCTTTATCAACGTCTGTTTTTCCTTGCAATTCTTAGAAGGCACAGATTAAAGCGGAATTCTTGAAATTGGTTTCGAAAATTAGTCTACGATTTTATTATCAGATGTCGCTACATTGCGTCTATACGAAGCCATGTTAGAGTTGCTTCCTAAGACAGAAAAGATTTATTTCACGTTCAGAGCGATTGCGAAAGCCGTTCTGATGAGGCCTATTGGGCCGAAATAGTATAAGCGGATGCGCAAGCGCCCTGTATGTGAAATCAAATCTTAACTGGCTTTTCCCTTTTAGTTCTATGATTGTTTATAACAATCTAGTCTAGTTTCTATGATTGATTATTGTTATAAGTAGAGAGAGTATATAGTAGAGTATTGTGCTAGTCGATGGGATTGTATGTAGTACATTTAGGATGAATGAAATTGAAATGAAGAGAGTTCAATTTATCCTAACAGCCAGTTTTACAATTTTACGCCACGTATATAACACTAACTTTTTAGATGGTATCTTTTTCTTCGCTTGCTATATCAGAATTATCCCACGTTGGCCATCACCATTGCGAAGGCTTCTAGATCATCTTCTTCGATATTAAATGGTATAGACAAATATTTAAGTAATAAAAGTAATAAAAAATGTGTGTATACCATTTCTTAACAATAAAATCACTATTAGTTGAGGCATACAACTTAAACTAAAAAGATTTATTACTTCGCGTTACCCATTTCTCTCATTTACTTTTTTTTCACACGAGATAACCATAAAATATAAAAATATCTTACAAACAAGTAGACTAAGTTAAGCGATATACTTAGGGAAAGCAAGCAGGTGCATCCAAAGAAGGGCCCGAATAAAAAATGATTAATGATATAAATCCCACCTTATTTGCTCTTGGTTTTGTTCATCGTTTGACCAAAATACTTCATTATTTCCCACTAACACCTGACGGGTAACACTTAATATAGCTTTATGATGAAAAACGATCTGTAAGGTGTGGGTTAGGGCTTAAAGCAAATTTGTACGATTAATAGATCCGTAATATATAACGTTTTATAGAATTATTTTCATACTGTTATAAATTTTGAAAATATAATTTTATATTATAAGATTTTCATCACGTAATTATTCTTGCAATTAATAAAAGACTAAATATTAAAAAGTAAACGTATTCTTTTGGGACTTTGGGAAGTTCTATATATTTTATTATATATAAATCCAGATTCTGAAAGATTTATTTTATTGACTACTCATTTTAATTGTAAATAATTTATTGAAAAGAAGAAAATAAATACATTATGCTAGGTTTAACAAGCATTGGCTAAAGAAAGACGAAAAATCACAGAACAAAGAAGTATAAAAACTGTAGACAAATAAATACATATTTAGGTAGAGAAAAAGTTCTGAAAATTGGAAATTTTTAGAAACCACTGACACAATAAACAACGGGATAGAATTTCATCAATAACTTTCTTCTTCTTCTTTGGGTGCCGTGTCCGTATTCAGACGTTGGCCGTCATCATGTTTATAATTTCCTGAAACCTTTCTCTGTCGGCTGCTGCGCGAAATAATTCTTCTACTGTGGAACCACACCATTGTCTAATATTACGCAGCCATGAAAGTTTCTTTCGACCAATCCATCTCTTTCCTTCCACTTTTCCTTGTATTATAAGGCGAAGTAGATGGTATTTAGGTCCTCTAATTATATGGCCGAAGTATTCTGTTTTTCTCATCTTTATGGTGTTTATGAGCAGACGTTCTGAATTGATCATTTGAAGAACATCTTCATTGGAAGTGTGCGAAACCCACGATATCTTTAGGATTCGTCTATAGCACCACAATTCGAATGCTTCTAACTTGTTTAGCATTGTGGTTTTTAACGTCCATGTCTCACAACCATACAATAGGATGGACCACACATAACATTTCAGGACCTTCTTACGAATATTCATCGACAGGTTTCTGTTGCATAAAACTGGTTTCCAGGTCATAAAAGCCTTACGTGATATTTCGATCCTGGTTATTATCTCTTCATCAGAGTCACAATTTACATTTAACCAGCTGAAAAGGGATTTGAAATGATTTACCCTTTCAATCTCTTCTCAATTAAGAGAAATCAGACCTTGATCTATATTGATCTTTCCAACTGCCATCCACTTTGTCTGTGAAATGTTGATTTTTAGGCCTCGCCGATAACTTGCTTCACTGACTAGATTTAGTAATGTTTGGAGATCTTGTAAATTTTCTGCAAGAATGGCTGGATCGTCAGCCATTCTTGCAGAAAACATCAATAACTTTAGGGTATAATAAATCTTTTTCTTTTTCAGACTGTATTCGTTCACTACTAGACATAGGCCTCTTCCATTTGCTTCCATTGATTTCTACTCATGGCAATTCTCATCGATTGCTTGCCCGCGAGTTGTTTGATATCATCTGCCCACCTCTTCTGTGGTCTGCCTACTCATCGCCTGTTCTCTCTTGGTCTCCAGTTTGTTAATCTCTGTGTCCATTTTTCGGGACATATGTCGGGATTATCTCGGGCAACATGTCCGACCCATTGCCACTTGCCTTGCTATACGTTCTGCGACATCAGTAATCTTTGTTCTTTCACGGTCAATATTTCGAATCCTGTTCACAAACTAATCCCTAGGGTATAAGAAATAATATAATAAAAATCCGTTATCTGGTAATCTGGTGACAGATGATCATCGGTTTTACTGCAACTATTTAACAGTACTAATGAATTGTGCTAATGAATTAATGTGCATTATTCAAAATTTACAGCCCCACGATGTTGAGTGGCTCATTAAGAACGAATTAGATATTCCAAAATCGGATGAAAGTGAGCAGACACACAAAATTAAGCAGCACACACCTAATATCATCGAAAACTTAGAATCATGGATTCGAGTGTCATGAACTGAAGACTTAATTGGAATTAAAATACACTGCGTTCCAAAATTAATGCATAATTTTAAAAACCCTGGTATATCAAATAATTTTAATGTTTCGATTTTTGTGCTAATATATTATTGTTACCCCCGGTATATTGTAAAATTTATCGAAAGAACGGTAAAAAACGCTGATGTTTTTGCCATTTTTTGGAAAAACATTAAAAACATGCTAATTGTGCTTCATTTTATTTCGAATTTAGTTGGGTTGGGTTACGTTGTGCTGAACGTTTACAGGGGTTTTTCAAGTTTATTACGTGTTTTTTCTTTGAAATGAACCACCAGCAGCAAGAAAATCGAAATTTGTCAGAAAGTGACTGTTTTAGAATCGTTACTCTTCGCGAAGAAGAATACACTCAAGTAGAACTCGCTGAACGTTTTAGCGTCATCCAGTTAACCATTTGAAGAGTGTTAACACATTTTTCTGTTACTGGAAGTAACTCGAGAAGACCCGGTCAAGGCCGTAGAAGGGTTACAACTCCTAATCAAGACCGGTTTTTGACACTTCGTACACCGAGACAAAGGTTTGTTACCAGTACTTCTCCACAAAATGAATTTTTGGATCGTTATAACTTTAGAATCAGCCAAATTACGATTAGAAGAAGGGCACCAATTGGCCCAAATATTGCATTTTGCTCGTGAATATGTTAATTGGAATAATGACGATTGGAGAAGAATATTGTTCACCGATGAATCCAGATATTGTCTTTTTTCTGATGACAGGAGAAACCGAGTGTATAGAAGGCCTGGGGAACGCTAAGCACAGTGTAACACCGTAGGGACTGTACAGTATGGCGGCGGCTCGGTAATGGTGTGGGATGGGATTAATTTAGAGGCTTGTACGGAATTAGTTAGAATAGATCGCGGTCAGCTTACATTGCAGAGGTATATAACAGACATTTTAGAAGAGCATGTCGTGCCATTTGCATCATTTATTGGGGATAATTTCATGCTTATGCAAGATAATGCCAGACCACACACGGCAAGAATTGTGCAGCAGTATCGTCAGGAGGTTGGAATTCGTGCCATGGATTGGCCTGCGAGAAGTCCTGACCTCGACCCAATAGAACATGTTTGGGACATCATAGACAGACGACTACGATAACTACCTAATGCACCAAACACATTAGATGAACTGTTTTTGCGGTTGGTTGAAATTTGGATCAAATTGATCAAGAAGAAATCAGAACGATTATTCTCAGTATGAAAGATCGTTGTCAAACAGTAATAAATGCCAGAGGAGGCAATACTCGATACTAGTACACGGTGCTAGTATTTTCTTCAACTTTAAAAATTTCAATTTCGTCATTAATTTATAATGTTAGTTTGTTTAGATCAGTTGTTTGTTTAGATGTTTAGATTTATAATTAAAAGTGAAACTGGAACAAACCATGAAGTGGAGATATCCAGGAGTGGCTAGTATACCTGTTGAATACAAAACACGTGGTGTTCGTGTGTATTAAGGTATAAAAAATGCTTATTAAAAACTTAAAATTTTTATTTTAAAGAAGATCTTTTCGGAATTGAATCATTCCATCATCAGTTTACTAAAAGAGAGAGTAAAAATACCAATATTAAAAAACAAGTAAGGTAAAATTTAAATATATATAGGAAGAACACGTTGGTTTTTTACTACTTACATAAAAAGTTGTTAAAACATTGTATGGCCACATAAAAACATTGGAAGGACATCAGTATTAAAAAACAATCCTCATGGTATTTATAAAGGTAAATGTCTACACAGTCTAAACAGTCTATTGCATTTACCTTTATAAATACCATGAGGATTGTTTTTTAATACTGATGTCCTTCCAATGTTTTTATGTGGCCATACAATGTTTTTATCAACTTTTTATGTAAGTAGTAAAAAACCAACGTGTTCTTCCTATATATTTAAATTTTACCTTACTTGTTTTTTAATATTGGTATTTTTACTCTCCCTTTTAGTAAACTGATGATGGAATGATTCAATTCCGGAAAGATCTTTTTTAAAATAAAAATTTTAAGCTTTTAATAAGCATTTTTTATACCTTAATACACACGAACACCACGTGCTTTGTTTAGATTTATGATGTTATATTGTTAATTTCAATACATTTTTTGTAAAAAAAGAAAAGTTTTTTATTTGAGATGTTCTAAAACAACCATAAAGCAAAAAAGAACAAACAAAAATTTTTTTCTTACAAATCAAAATAAGAATTTTAAAATTATGCGTTAATTTTGGAGCGCAGTGTATATACTAACAATTTAAATGTTTGTTTACTTGAATGTTATGTGCGTTAAAGTCCTCTATCCTAAATATTTCTTATTTCTACAATTATAACTGTTGTTCATAAATCAGTAAAAAAAACAGAATACATTAAAAGAAAAACTCATATAACAACAATGTTTACTTAACATTAAGGGGGTAAGGGCTTTACTTACTTTTGTTTACAAGGGGAATGGGGGGTAAATATTTGTAATAAATCTGCTTACACCATATTTGATCGGCCTCACTGACTAAAAAAAGTGATTTATAATTTAAAGTTTCCTACAAAGAAAAACACTAGAAGATCAGGCCTAAGGTAGAAGTACACCAGAAAACCTTGTCTATATGAGACAAATAATTAGGAAATCAAGAAAATAAAATAACTAGTAGTACATCTGCTTTACGGACTATCGCAAGATGTTCGACCAAATCAAATACCATTACTTATAGCGGATAATTATGTACCACAGTACAAAGTACCGCAACATATGACTTTTTTTCTATAACTGAGCTACACAAACATGCCTTTTGTTTTGAAGTTTGCTACGCAAACCTTCAATCAGTAAAAATATTTGACACACCTTCAAATAAATTTTACTAAGACACAGATTTCAGGCCTGGATGTATACCGTCTCCATAATTATTTACTAGATGGAGAACATTTGATGAGTGAAGCGCTGAAGAAACCTCAATAAATAGCCAAAAAATGAATAATCTGTAATTTGCGGATGATACGGCTTTTCTTTCGAACAGCCAAACGCGCTATCTCAGAGTGTTTAAAAATGGGGGTCAAATATTTGTTCCGGAGTTAAACATTTCAGAAACAGAAATCATGGCATTAACATTACATGTTTAGGCCCTAAGTAACACACTTAGGGCACCAGTACCCCTTATGCCAACATTTTAAAACATAAAATTAATACTCATGCACATGCGATTTTCTTTATAAAAGAAAATTTAATTTTTACGCAGATTTTCCTGAGAAACCCTACAGTTTTCACATATTTTACTCTCCTTGATTTCATCTCCTAAACTAAACTACTTCCAAGTATGTAGAAATCCTTTTCTTTAAGTTATGTCTTGTTATTTTGGAAATATGGTCGGATGTTAGAGAATTATGTAGATATATGTATAGAGAATTATGTAGATAGATTTTTAATGTAACTCCAAATGCCAAAATCTAGAGGAGCGAAGTCAGGAAAGCGAGTTGGCCAACGTAACGGATCCTGATTGGCAATCCATCTATCATCAAACATGTCGTAAAAATTTTAAGTAACATGCCCGAAGTTATGAGTAGGTGCTTTATCTTGCTGATACCAAGCTGAAGCCACCGTCTTTTATTGTTCAAAAAATGTTGATACTTTAAATACTAACTCTACTGACATGTGGATTTTCATTAGACCAAAAATGGGAAATATATCGATTAAATAATCCATTTTTTCTAAATCTTGCTTCATCAAACAGTATAACTTTTTTAAAAAAATTTTGATCATCTTGGGTCTTCATTACCAATTTACAGAATTGCACCCTTCGAGATAGATCATATAACTGTAACCGTTGCACCAAATGATATGAAAATAATTTTCATCTGTGATTTTTTAACGCCATGAATTATACGGCTCCAGGGCGTAAAATATTCCAAAACCTTAATTTCGTTTAAATCATGGTCCACAAGTGGTTTATTTTTAATATTTTTGTCTTAAATTGACCAAACTCGAGGCAGTTTTTAAGAATTCTAGAATATCATCAGTAGCATTTGGTCAATTTGGATATCTTTCTGCAAAAACGCGTCAAGTCTCAACAATTCTATTACACTAGCCGTAAATAATAACAGGACCAAAAATATTTTTAACGTTCCTTTATAAATGATAAATAGATAACCATTTTTTTTTTAAATTCGTAACAATTTGTAGCAATTCTGTACCTAATCTCATCTCATTTTACTTCTTCATCTTCTCAACACTCAACATAGATAACGTTTTCAAGTGTCAGCTTTTTTCACAACTCTCTGGTTCATAAGCGATTGACTCCGGATCCGTCCCCGGCGAAGGGATTTCTCAATTTGTAAATATTTCTTTAACAGAAAGTTCGACGAGGAGGAACTCTTATCACTTTTTTTTCCTTTCTCGTTCGATCATAGTCTAGTTGAACGTTGTCAGTTTTCCTGTAAGGAATAAAGTTTAATACATTTTGATTTTCATTCTAGGATTTGTGTTTAAATCGAAAACTTTATAACTAAAAATTAGAGAGGATACTCACTTAAACTCTTAAAGAGGTAATCTTTATCGCTGTGTCCATTTTTGGGATTTGTTTTAAAATAGATTAAACAAGGTGTATGAATTTTTAGTATTTTTAATAATATTTATTTATATTTTATTTTATGCAAGATCAACATAATTGGTTCAAAAAAATGGTTTTTACAATTTTGAAATATATATATATATATATATATATATATATATATATATATATATATATATATATATATATATATATACACAACGCAAAAGCCTAAGGATATTTTAATAATTTGACAATACCAATGACAAAAATTTCATGACCATATAAATTTGCTTGTACTATAATTGTTGATACAGACACTCACTTCTTATCAAAAAAAAATTGTAAAACTGATAGCAATACGTGTTTTAGAATGTTTTTTATAAGGGATAAAAAAATCGACATTTTTATGTTTTGTTTATTTGTAATTTTAGTCACTTTATACCATTCTTGCTTAATAGGTGAGTTAAAGATATTGTCTTTTTACCATGCAACGACAACATTTAACGTTGGATGAGATGAATAGAGCCGTGAGACTCCTTCAAGCTGGTATGCGACAAACTCAAGTTTCTGACCAGCTGGGTGTCTCCCAAAGCATTGTAAGTCGTTTGTGGCGTCGGTTTAGAGACACTGGGAGTCCAGCCGAGCAACATCCAGGAAGTGGTCGCTCTAAAACCGTCGCTTAAGACCGATATTTAATTTTAAATGCCAGAAGGCAACCAACAATTACAGCACTCGAAATGGTTAATGAATTACAGCTTGCACATAATGTAACAATTAGCAGTAGTACTGTGAGGAATCGTCTCCATGAAGCCAATCTTCTTAGTCGGCGACCAATGAGATGTCCACCTTTATCTAAAGGTAATCGCGCTGCAAAATTAACCTGATTTCAAGAGTTTCAGAACTGGACTGACAATGACTGGGCCACAGTTTTGTTTAGTGACGAGTCTAGATATGGATTTCATCCAGATTATCGTCGGACAAGAGTTTGGAGACGACTCGGAAATGGAGAACGATTACGACATCTTCAAGAAGTGTATACATACAGAGGTGGTACAATAATGGTATGGGGCGGAATCATGGTTGACGATAGAACTGACCTCCTTTTCTCACGTGGCTTTCTCACAAGTCAGCAATATTTGGACACTATTCTTGAACCTGTTGTGCGCCCGTTTGCTGCTGCTGTTGGAGAAAATTTTTACTTTATGCATGATAACGCTCGGCCACATGTTGCGCATATTGTAACAAACTGGTTGGATAACGAGAGTATTGATGTATTGCTGTGGCCAGCACAATCACCGGACTTGAATCCTATTGAGCATGTATGGGACAGGCTCCAACGAAGAATTACTCC
The DNA here is from genome assembly GCF_040954645.1 of Diabrotica undecimpunctata. Classification (NCBI taxonomy): domain Eukaryota; kingdom Metazoa; phylum Arthropoda; class Insecta; order Coleoptera; family Chrysomelidae; genus Diabrotica; species Diabrotica undecimpunctata. The sequence continues at coordinate 17,867 of NW_027312871.1, forward strand.
ACATATGGGCAATATCTACAATGAATTTCAAGTAAAAGAGCTTCTGATAGAACAATGGACACAACTACCTAAAGCAGACATTAACAATGTGATTCAAAGCATGAACAGTAGATGTAGAGCTGTGATAAACCAACGTGGTGGCCATACTTTATTTTAAGTTTATATTTCGTATTTTTAACACTTTATGATGGTATGTGAAAGATGGGTGATTTGCAATATATTTTTTTTTGCTCCAATTTTCTGTTTTTTGCAATTTATGGTTTTTGACATATTAAACAACAATTTAAACTACAAATTTTGCATTTCTTTTTTTTTCAGTTGATTACAAATAAACAAAATACGTCTATTTATAAAAATATCCCTAGACTTTTGCGTTGTATATATATATATATATTGTTATGATATGTAAAATCGAGAAAAATATTGGTTTGTTTAAAAATATTTCAAAATTCAATAACATTAAAATAATTCAGATAAGTAGGATAATATCCAACAAACATTTCGAAGAAGGAGAGTTATTAATTTCTTGAATTACCTGTACCAAACAAAAAGTAAGCTTTGCATAAATTATTTCTTTGTTATACTTGAGTGACCCGCATAATTTTAAGTGAAAACAAAAAGACAATTGAACGGGGTTTTCCAAAATACATTAATGCAGTGATTAGGGACAAATAGAAGAGATTTTAGATAGAAATAGAAGAGATTTTAGATAGAGGTTTTTGTTAGTTTTTAAGAATTATAGAAAATATTATTTGTAAATAAGTTTTAGGAAATTTTATAATTATAGGTAAAAATTTGTTTGTTATCGAAATGAAAAAATGGGGGAATTGTGACGAGTTTTGATTGGCGGAGATTGAAAAAGGTGGGATAAGTATGTAGGAAAAAGTTTAGCGAGATTGAGGAGAGAGAAAAGAGAATCAGTTGATTTTCCAATTCTGTAAGACAAACAGGGATTGTTCTTTGGTGGTTCCCAAGAAGTAGCAAGCAGTAGTGTTGAATGTTAGTGAGTTTTTTGTGGAGTTAGTGTATCTGACAGGAGCTGAAGCAGCAAAATATTGTAAGTCATATTTTCCTACTTATATTCCAAGAGTCACTGTTCAGGCCAACGAGAGATTCAGTTTATCGTAAAGAGAAGATATTCCAAGAGTCAATTTTTCACTCGGGCCAACGAGAGATTCAGTTTATCGAGAGGAGAAAGGCTGTCATAATTTGAATGATTGTTGCTTTTGAAGGAGATCATTAAGGACGATATACTTGCAACAATCTGTTGTAAGATTGCTGATTACATAGGGAGCGGTTGAGAGGAGATAATACAGTCTACAAGGAACAAGGATTTGGACCACTCATCATCAGAGAGAGATATTTTTGTTTTCTGCAGTTTTTTTTCTTTTATTGATAACACAATTTTTACACGTAATTTAGAAAGGATATAAATATTTTGATTAGGAGAGTTAGAATAGTTTGGGATTTTGAGTTTTCAATGAATATTGTTTGTACCATTAACGCGCTATCTCAGAGTACGTACGGAGAACAAAATTTTGAGAATCCTTATATGAGATTTGTTTATTGAAAACTTTTGAGTGTGAATTATTTCATTATTTTTATTTCAATATATAGTGTTAGATCATATGTGTTTTTTATTATTCCGGTATTCTCTGGACCTTACCTTTCACATGTAATAGCATAGATATTGAAGCACGAATTTAACCCTGAGATAAAAGAATTAAAAATTGTGATAGAGTCATAATCATATCATTTAAATAATTTTAATTAATCAAAAAAATTAATTAGCTAATTATTGCTTGGCGCACCAAGACTTTAAATATCACAATAATATATATATATATATATATATATATATATATATATATATATATATATATATATATATATATATATATATATAACAATTAAATATATACTGAATGGATCCTGTAAGAAGACATAGAAAAAAAATCAATCGTATTCTATTAAGTATTCAAATCGAAAAGTATTTATGCATTTAGTGCTTTGATGCATTGCATTATAATATAATTCTATTTTTTCTAAAAGAATAAAGGTTATAATATAACCTTTATTATGTTTTATAATATAACATGTTTTCCGGCAGTTTCGACACCCATCCCAATTTGTGATTTCTTATATACCGGATACATTTGACCTTAAAATAATAATTTGAAATTCAAAACAAAATATAATTGACAAAAATCAAAGAGTATAAACAATGAAACAACTTCTATTTTAAACGGAAGACTTTAACCGACGGAAATCTTCAAAGAGAGGCAACGTTGCGTCTTTTTCGCCCCAATTGGTTTCTTTTCTGATGGAGCATACTCCAAACTTTTCAATTTCATTAACAATGAAACGAAAGGGGCTGGTAAATTTCGTTTTAAATAGTCGAGTGTTGAAAATAAGTAGTGATTAAAGAACCTTTGGTATAGCTTCGTCTTGTTGGCCACTTAAAATCGATTGCACATTTTTCTGGCTCTAACGAGGCTTTAGGAGTTATAATACTTGAAACAGCGTACCATAAAAAGTTTATATCTTTCAGTGTATTGCAAAAAATAAGCTTATGAAAACATAATCAACTTATTTAAAATTTAGAATGTTAAAAATTAAAAAAAAAATGAGCGTGACTCTGTAACGACAAAGTCATCTCAAAATTTTAGAAAATTGAACTTATAGGAACTTGGTTTTACGTTACATATAAAGTTTTGTAATAGAGTAAGAGATTGAGAGAACGGAAAACGCTGTAAGAGAGGCGTATGTAGCATTAGAAGAATCAGCTACGAAAATGGGTTTAATAATACATACTAACAAAATGAAGCATATGAAAATAAGCACGTACCCACAAATCATACGCTCACTTATGGAAAACGACGTCATTGAAGCAGTAAATAAATTTGTATCATTGGGAGCGCTCCTTAACACTGAAAATAATACTACCGCAGAGATAAATCGCAAAATTTTCACGGCCAACAGATGCTATTTTGAGCTCAATCTCCTTAAATCCCCAATTATATTAGGAAATACAAAAATAAAACTCTACAAACAATAATACGACCAGTCCTAACATAAGGTTTAGAGACCTGGACTCTAACAAAAAGCAATGAAAATATGTTGGGATGTTTCGAAAGAAAAGTACTAAGGCGAATCTATGGAGCAGTGAATGACAATGGAGTGTGGAGAAGACGATACAACTTCGAACTTTATATAGTATACCAGGAACCAGATATCGTAAAACATATTAAGATAGGACGTCTGAGGTGGATGGGGCATGTAATGCAGATGGAACAAAATGACCCAGCTAGAAAAACGCTCCTTTATAGACCCATTGATCAGAGAAGAAGAGGAAGACCCAGAACAAGGTTCCTTGATAACATCGATGAAGACATGAGAAAAATGGGAATATGTGCTTGGCAGAGAAAGGCGATGCTAAACACCTATTGTTTGTAGATTTAGAGAAGGCATACGATACGGTACCTTTAAAAAACTGTTTCAAATATTGACGAACGTAGGTCTCAGTATAGAGACCTATCTATTGCTGTCGCAAATATATACAAAAATGCAAAAAGTGTCGTTAAAGAAGAAAACTTTATATATGAACCATTTCCAATAACGAAGGAGCTTAAACAAGGATGTTGTCTATCTCCGACCTTATTTAAAATATATATTCAATCATCGCTAGAGCAGTGGAGGAAACAAGTATCCGGAATGGGAATAGACATAGGCGATGGTAAATGTCTAACAACTTTAGAAAACTAAAAAAAGAATATAAAAAATGGAGCCTCAATATAAATATGTCAAAGAGAGAGTATCTTAAAACTTAAAATAGGAGGTGATGAAGAAGATCCAGAGTTAGAAATTAGGAACACAAAAACATGCAATGAATATAAATATCTGGGATCTATAATATCTAAAGAAGGCACTACCAAAAGAGATATCGAAAACAGAACGCAGCAGGGAAAAAAGCGGTAAATATTCTAAACTCTCTACTATGGTCTAAAGATATTTGACAAGAAACGAAATTGACGATCTATCGAACCTTAGTAGAGCCTATTATGACTTATAGGGCAGAAGTTTGGCAGATCACGAAAAATATAGAAAAAAAATAGAAGTTAAAAAAAAAGAAAATAGATAGAAAAGAAATAAAGATATTAGAAGGAGAACTAATAGTGTATATTAAAGTGTAGACAGAATTGAAACGAGACAACTAGTGTGGTATGGTCACGTGAAGCGAATGAATGAAGATAGATGACCAAAGAAAGCTTTAAATTACATACTACAATAAAGAAGAAGGGGAAGGTCTTCAGTTGCCTGGGAAGAAAATGTACTGCACATAATGAGAGATAGAGCCATCAAAGAAGACGAATGGGTGGACAGAAAACGATGGCGGTCGAAATGCGAGAAGCGGCAGAGGCTGTAGGAAACTCGCGTATTATAATATATATTTTAATAAAACTTATTTACAATTTTGGCGGCCCTCTAAAATACAAAAAAAGTATATTAATTCACTACAATTTACAAATACTTTTCGTAATTAATTTTTTTTGTAAAATATTAAATGAATACGGTGTTTTTCTTTGGACTTATTTTCCTAGACAAATTTTACTATCCCCAGTAATTTTTCTTATTACAATCAGTTGCCTGTATTAAGAACAAGGCCACAAAAAGTCTACAAAGAATCCTGTCGCCTACACTTATGAACGTAAAAAATATAGTACGTTACTAGTTTATAGGTCTATTCGCAGTCCAATAACAATCCAGGATACTTATAAAGGAGAAACATCTCGTAAACATCGACAAAAGGCGACAGCGTTTCGCGATTGCCATAAATTGTCTTGTTTTCTTGCCTGTCCCCAAAAATAGCGCGGTTCGGTTGAACCGTGGGGTAGGTAACTTTCCATCTATTTTCTATGCCCCGCAAACTCTTTATGAGTCGGGAAGAGGCAATTCATTATAAGTTTCTTTTGTTCTCTGATACGATATATTTTAGCTGATAGTTTTGATTAGATTAAAATGATAAATGCAACAATTTAGGATTTAGTAGGTAATGTTCCTAATTACTTTTAATATATGCCGTAAAATTGTTGGAGAACACATTAAATCACATTTTTTTATTTTTTTTTTATTTAGCTTACGTGCTTCGACAACTAAGGCTTTTGGCACATCATAGTTAATTTTATTCTACTATTAAATCTTAAATTAAATCAGTTTATCTATTAAATTACAAAATATATATTTAATTCTGTTGAAAAGATCAGTTTCTTTGAGGAACTATAGCACTTTAGTGTATTTACGTGAAAACTTTAGAAAATAAGTCTGTTTTTATTTCATCCAATTGTACATCTTCAGGCGAAAATATTAACGTGAAAAGCTTGGATAAACATGGAGCAAAATATATTAATGTTACTGCCCAGTAAGTGATTGCTAACAACAAATATATTGGCGAGGTTGACATACTAGATCACTCATTGGAGTATTACCGGACTTTTATGAAAACCACCAAATGGACTCTTAAAATGATGCTCTATTTTTTCGATTAAACAGTAATAAATTCTTGGAGGTTGTATAAAGTAGACTCTGAATGTTCTGCAGTTCCTAAAAACAAAATGGTGGATCTTTTGGAGTTGAGGATGCAAGTAGCTGTAGGGCTTGTTAACGAACCACCTAACCGAAAAAAAAGTCACGAAGAAACAGAAAGTGATAAAAACAAGAACCTCAATTCCTCTCCTAAATACAGACAATCAGCTAAACCCTCAGAGGTTAAAAGTTACGATGGATATAACCATTTTCCCCACTTTAGATGAAATCGATAATCCTCGTGCATATAGAATGGAAAACTGTTACAGTCGTTCAAAAATAAGTTTTGAAAAATGTAATGTATAACTTTGCTTATCACGAAAACAAAACTGTTTTGCGATGTATCATAAGAAATAAATGTAAGGCAAAAATTGTTTTCAAGAGAAATGTTTGTAAAATGGGAACCTTTTACAAACTTACCTTTTCTTTCCGGAACGCCACTTTCGTGTAGGGTGAATATCAAGGCCAGGTTTGTGGCCTTAATGTAAGGTCCAAAAAAGAAGTCAGGCCTGAAAGGGGTATGGTTTACGGTAAGTGCACAATTTCACTATTGATATGTTGGACGTTCATCGGTAGACATGAAGTAGCCATGTAACAATCTTGTATGGCCGATTCGTAGTTTTCTTATTATCCGTGATTTGTTACGAATGAAGTTAACAACGAGATTGTCAAGATTCTAGGATTGATTTTTTCAATTTAGCTTCAAAATCTTTGCTTAGTTGGATCCTTATTTGTCTAACTGATGAAGTAACCGCTTCTTTAGCAAGGCGATCAGCAGTTTCGTTACCGGAAAGGACAATATGCGATGGAAGCCAGATAAGTGAAACTTTCATTTCTCGAGCATAAAGAGATTGGTATATGTCGTGTATACTCTGAACTAACTAGTGAATGATCAGTAAATATTGATATTGATGAGAATAAGGAGGAAAGGGAATCGGTGCAATATGCTACATTTTTTAATAAGGTGGAAATTAATTTAAAAGACTTGGAGGATGCTCTAGAGCTCTCCTGTGCAAATACTGCATGATAAAGGCAGCCGAGTGGAACTTATAAGAGCTTTAAAAGTAGTAACCGTGCATCATACACCGCAATAATTTTTGGAAGCATCAGTATAAAGAAATAAATCAAAATGTGTTTTGTCTGGTATTTGTAGGAAGGTTTCCTTTATGGAGTATGTCATATCTGTTGTAAATGGTGAGGGAGATGTTAAATAAAGGGAGGTGTTTGGTCCAGAAAGAGTGACTGGAGATGGGATGAACTGGATAAGGGATAGGTCAGTGTTCTTTAATAGATGGGCGAGTAATTGCTGGAATGGCTCTATAACTGTTCGAGAGGGGTTGCTAATGGAGTAATCAGGCACAGAAGTAGTAAAGTGGTAAATAAAGTTGGAAGAATTACTTGATATAGTGGTAGCATATGATACAAGCATATTTTGTATTACGGAATGGAAGCATGGACACTGACTGTTGCATCTATGAATCGGCTCGAAGCTTTCGAAATGTGGTGTTATAGACGCATCTTACGTATATCCTGGTTTGACAGAGTTACTAATGTGGAGGTCCTGCGTAGAATGGGGAAAGAATGTGAAATTCTCATGACCGTCAAAACTAAAAAGTTGGAACATCTAGAACATGTAATGAGAAATCCAGAACGTTACGGCCTTCTCCAGCTGATTCTCCAAGGGAAAGTAAATGGTAAGAGAGGACCGGGAAGAAGGCGCATTTCCTGGCTTCAAAATACTCTGAGATAGCGCGT
>NW_027312872.1:0-25199 GCF_040954645.1 Diabrotica undecimpunctata
ACGCGCTATCTCAGAGTACTAAAAATATGCACGTCTGAATGCATATTGATATACAAATAACAACTGGCAACTGAGAACTAAAATTGGATAATGGCTTTTTTATTAATTCAGTCTGAGCTAATTAGTTTTTTGCAAAGGGAAGTGTAGTTAGGTTCTTAATATTTGTTCCCCTGAGAAAATAATAACGCTTTTACTAAAAACTAATAAAATTTTAAGAGAGATTATGTGAGATTAATACTTGAATGAAGTGGTTTAAAAGAAAACGTATATTCTATCCCCAAACATAATTTATTACAAGAAGGTAGACTTAAGTATAAACTCTTATACATATTTTAAGCTATAAAAATTATTCATCTCTAGACATTGTTAACTTAAAAGACAGGCTCGTAGTAAGTTTTAAATTTAAGAAATTCAACATGCTACAAACTTTCAAAGTGCTGTAAAATCCAAAGCAGTTAATAAAATTAAATACATTTGTAGTGAAAATTATTCTTTCAAAAACACTCTATAATATTGCTTCTAGATCTTTTTATTGTAAAATGACCAGAAAAAAAAGTTATATGGTCCAACAGAAAATTTGTTCAAAAATTTTTAGTTATTTTTGTTAATTACTTATTTTATATTATATTTTCCATTTTACGATAAAAACTAATACGAATAAAGTTGTAGAGAATTTAATTTTCTACAAATATTGATGACATAAATGTTCTGTAGGGTTGCTAGTTTACTAGAGACAGCGGGAAAACTCTTTGCACCCCTTTTCCAAGATGGCAACGGGGGGACAATCGACAATGGTAGCAACCCCACAAACTTGAACTTAAGCTTATTCTTACCCCTTTAATACCTCAAAAAAATAAAATTGCGTCCTCTCAAAAATGCAACCCTAATGTATCTTTTCAATGGACTGTATTAGATTAAATCGATGAAGACATGAGAAATATGAAAATATGAGCTTGGAAGGCGATGGATAGGGACGCCTGGAGAGAAATTCTTGAGAAGGCTAGGACCCCCGCAGGGTTGTAAAACCAAAATGATGATGATGTATTAGATTCAAATTAAATAAAAAAACTACAATTTTCTTCCATCTTGTCAAAAAGAAAGAAAATAAATACAACCTACCAATGCCGAAAAAAAAATCAACGTATTGATCATACAGAAACTTCACATATAAAAACTTAGTCTATAAACAGGCGAATAATCTGCAAAGAGACAAGATTACGATATTTCTTTTGATCTAAAAGAAAATAGAATCCAGGGTAACGGATAAATAAAAATGGCTATCAATCGGTTCACATCAGATTAATCCCAAAAGTGCTCTAATTGTTCTCATTAAACTATACTATTATAGAATGTACTTAAATTTATCACTTAATAATAGCAATCCTGTTTACTTGTTTAATTGTTGGTCATTACAAAAATATTTTATTCAATCATCGGCTCGGATTTTCCGCTATAAACGCCATTACATCTCGTTTGTCTCGCTGAATTCCGTACTCTTTCATAAAATGAGTTTCATTATAAAAAATACTGTTAGTCAGCAGTTGTTTAACTGTCTCTGGAACTGTTAATCTCGTAACGATCCCTCCGTTGTGATTATAGGTAAAGAACCATTAAAACAAACGTTTATCTTTGTTTACTTTTTATTGAGTGAAAAGGTGCCTTATAGGTGGAGTACAATAAGTCATTTAAGAGTGGAGAATTGACAGACAATGAAAATTGTTTCAGTACATTGTATCTCAAGTGTTAAAATATAATAGAAAACAATACCGCGGGAAAACTTTGTTTATTTGCTTTTTTTACACAAAATATCATTATTGAAGAACTTTGACGATCCGCGATGTCATCATCTTATTTACAAAATAAATCAAAGAATATAAGAATTATACTATTTTCTTGTTACGTTCATGTTGTTTTTTTATTGCTTGTTTAATATCAAGCTTGGTGAAAGGGATAAAAATGAAGTAGTTTAAACAAAATGAAAAGGAATGCAAAATAATTAAAACAATAAAGATTTGACAATACACACCTTCTACACCTCATTATACAGGGCAAGATGGCAGGAAAAAGTGACTTAGACCGAAGAAGAACATTCAACAAGACTCTGTTGAACTGTTTCCGACTACCGCAACAAATCGCGAACGTTCCATTTATTTCTAATTATTCGCAATCCAATTATTCACGTTCAGCAGTTCAGATAGATTTTGGTAAATTTGGCTATTCGCTCCGTGCGTGACCATGGTAGGGGTACTTTGAAACGATGCCAGCGTGCATAGCGGCGAAATATGACAAAATTGGCCCTACCTTTTTACGCATAAATTTTATCAAAAATGTGTGCAAATACATATTGCGTATTTAATTGTGCTAATAATACCAAAAATAGTAAGTGTAGTTTTTATAGGTTCCCAAAGATTACATATAAATTAGAGAAAAGAAAAAGATGGATCCGTGCTATTAATATGAAAAAGTAAATATCACCTAACTTCATTTTTATGCAATTGAAATAGGAAGAATTTAAATAATTTACCTTAAATAATATTTTATAGGGCTTCAAGCTAACTGCAGAGTGCCTGGTGACTTTAGCTTTTATATTATAACTTTTACTATTACTGTTTTTAAATATATGCTCTTTCTCGTGAAAAACTTGATTTGCCAGTACTAGATTTTTCCCTTTCTTTTCCGTTTGTGGTTGAAAAGATATATTTTGATGAATTTTGAGAAACCCAGTTTTTAATACTACATTTATTTTGTACATAAACTAAAAAATATAATTAAAAAGTTAATTATTAATAATTGTCGATTTCGCATGTATTTAACAATGTCAAACATATGTCATATGTTTAACCTGAAAATAGGTAGGTCCAAAACTGTCAGATGAAGGCGGTAGGTGTCGCGTCAGTCACGCACGGAGCTAATATAAAATCTCATATTCTATACAAAAGATGCTTGGGCTTTCTTAAATATTCATCCATTGTATGAGGAAAGAGGGTTTTCATACGGTGGAGAAGAATACAATGGTCTTCTTGTGGTCTACCACCTTAGATAAATGAGGTGCATCTATCTTATATATGTGTGACAAATACATTCTTCAAACTATCCAAGCGCCGTTTATATACTTGAAGGTCACCAGCAGATACTAAAGACAAGATCATAAGAAATCAGATCGATTATATAACAATTACTGAAAGATACCGCAATTCATTCAAGATAACTAAAACACTACCTGAAGCAGACGTCCCCTCAGATCATAACCTATTAATCATCAAACTCAAACTTAAAAAAGTAAAACGCCAAAAAACCGACTAACGAATAAACACTGACTGCATTCGAGATAATAGCCAAGAAATCATACACGAGGTAGAAAAGCAGTTTCGGAAGAAACACATAACATCGAAGAGCGCTGGAATCAGATCAAAACCATCATGTAAGAAACAACCAAAAAGTATAAAACTATTAATAAACGCTAACAACAATGGATGACTGATGAAATATTAAGACTAATGAAAAACAGATGAGAACAAACAAATAAAAACACTGAAGAATACAACAAAATCAATAAATAAATCAGAAGGAAAATCCGAGCTGCAAAAGAAAAATGGTACAGCAGCAAATGAATTGAAAAAGAAGAACTGCAGAAAAAGAATCACATGTTTAATATGTAGAAAAATGTGCAAGAAATAACTGGACCATATAGGTCAACTTCAAGTAGTTTACTTGATAAACAAGGAAATATAATGGCCAACGAACAGGACAGACTGAAGAGGTGGAGAGAATATATTCAGGAAGTGTTTGATGACGAAAGATCAGAAAAAATACAAATCGAAAATATATCAAGTGGTCCAAACATAACCTTCGACTATCAAATAACAGGCAAGCAACCGGTCCAGATAAAATTCCCAGCGAAGTAATTAAACTACTCGACGATAAAGGAAAACATTCTCTTCTAAACCTCTTTAATAAAATATACGAAACAGGGCATATACCAACAGACTGAATACTGTCAACATTTGTAATGATAGCAAAAAAAAATGTGGGACACCTTGGGACCAGAGAAGCATTATTTAGTTTGCAGGTCCTGGTTCAAAGATGTAGGGATATATAACAACCAGTATATATGTGTTTTATCGACTTCGAAAAAGCCTTTGAGCGGGTCACCCACGACAACCTGGTAGGTGTTTTGAAACAGGTGAGAATTGATGACCAAGACCTCCATATTATCAAAAATGACATTCAGCAACAGCAATTTGTAATGGCATCAATGTGCAAACATACAAATTGGTCAGAATACGACGGAAGCAGTGGAAATACGACGTGGCGTGAGTCAAGTGTGTATTTTATAGCCTCTACTTTTTCATATCTACTCCGAATTTATTTTGAAAGAAGCCTTAGATGAAGATGATGGCATTAAAATCAACGGGATTAATATTAACAATCTCAGAAACGCAGACGATACGGTACTGATTGCACCAAACGAAAAAAATTGCAAATACTTATAAACAGGGTGACCGAAACATGTGTTAAATAAGGATTAAAGCTTAATACTTTTAAGACAAAACTTATGGTTGTCAGCAAGTAACTGGGATATAAGCAAAGAAATAAGCACACGCCTTGAAAAAGCCAAACCCGAAATCTATAAATTAAAGAAAAATCTTATTAATAGAGATATTACATTAAACCTAAAAATCAAATTAATATGCTACATACTATCCACATTGCTGCAAGGTACAGAGAGCTGGACCCTTACAGCAAAACTAATGAAAAAACTTGAGGCTTCTAAGATATGGATTTACCGACGAATGTTGCGAATAAGTTGGGTGATCGAATAGCAAATGAAATAGTTTTACACCGAATGAAAAAGAGTACATAAAAAACAAAAACAATAAAAATTCGAAAGTTACAATATTTTGGCCATGTAATAAGATATCCAGAGAGGTATAACCTTCTGCACTTCATAATACAGGGCAAGATCGCCGGAAGAAGCGACCCAGGCCGAAAAACATCCTGGTTCCGAAATCTCCGAGAGTGATATCAAGAGACATCGGCTAATTTGTTTCGAGCTGCCTTAAACAAAGTTATTATGACCAAATAGAGAACGCCAACGTTCGATAATCGGACAGGAAAAAAAGAAGATCTATCTACAATCGTTAAATTCTGAATGTTGTATATGTTAAAATAGTACAAATACTATTTGAAAGAAGATTTTTATGTTATAGTAAGAAAATTCTTTGTTTTAATTATATAATTTTAATTGTACTTATTGTACATCAGATATATTTCTATCCTTAAGAATGTACCATTGCAACTATTTACTGAAATTGCCAACTCTATAGACCAGATTAATAGCTGGACCAAAAGATGGCATAATTAAGTTTCAATAAACCAAATGTATCTATGATAGCTATACTTAAAAACCTACACATTCTTCTTCTTCTTCAAGTGCCATCTCCGCGGCGGAGGTCGGCAATCATCATAGCTATTCGGACTTTTGAGACGGCTGCTCTGAAAAGTTCATTTGATGTACATCCGTACCACTCTCTCAGGTTGCGCAGCCATGACATTCTACGCCTCCCTATGCTTCTCTTTCCTTGGATCTTTCCCTGCATAATCAGTTGGAGCAAGGTGTATTTCTCTCCACGTGTAATATGTCCGAGATATTCTAATTTTCTTGTTTTCACATTCACATAAGCATAAATAAGGCTCAGATTTCCTGTGTTAAGGTCGTGGCATATTATCATGCACGTTGCGTTTCCAGCACGTAGTGTTTGAAGTTTTAGTTTCCGAAAAATATAATTTAAATGTTTTTAAACATAAACAATTCACACTGTCAGGAACATTGCGTTTCAGACACCTAACGTTTCCGTTCAGTATATTCGAAAACAATATTTTACTGATGCTGACGGCTACGTAACGAGTCGTAACCGGTTGATACGGATAATGTGAATTAGATGTCCGTCGTTTTCCCCTCGTTTATTTAGGCATTTGTTTGATTTTGATATAGAGTATTTGAAAAAATAATTTTCGAGGCTATTTTGTCATTTAATGCATTGTGTTTTCATTGCTTTGTCACAATTAAACACAAAAGTGATAAACAATTAGGACTTTTGCACGGAAGTGATATCTCTTCTTTTTTAAAAATACTGTTTAGTTTGATATGTATGGCTTCGTTAAATGTAGTATTTTGTTTTTTAACTAAAGGTGTAATTAAATTTAAAATATATTCAAACTGAATCCTATTCATTCTAAAATATTTTTCATAAAATCCATAATCCATAGTCTATAATATTTTTCATCGTCGTCAATTAATTCTTTGTATAAAGTCCAGTATTCACCTTCCTTTTTTTATGTGGTATAAAAAAAGGAAATACTAAAATACTAAGGTATGTACTTCAAACCTTCTTTTTACTACAGTTTTTCTTTCTTCATCGTTAAGTAGAAGAGCAATTGCACATTATTTTGTCGAGAAAAGCGAGATCATATCTTCACCGAACTAAAATGAAACGTTCTATGTATGAAAATGTGAACGCGCAGTCCAATTGCTGGACTCGAAACGCTACGTGCCGGAAACTATACGTGCACGATAATATGCCGCGACCTTTAATGTTTCTCGATGATAGAATTCTATGAAAAGTCCATTTCAAAAAGAAACGTGAAGAACTTGATGTAAACATCATGTTCAATGTAAACACCAACAGACTTATTGTTTAATAGGCACAAACTCATGTTTATAAAAAAACAAACTGCTCCTCTATAAACAGATGTTGAAACCCGTTTGGATCTATGGTAGTCAGGCCAGGACAGTGCTAATAAAAGTAGCATTCAAGTTATTTAACGTTTCAAAATAAAATATTGCAACATCAACCTCGCTTCTGAAACTGTTTTCTTGTGGTGTGTCCAAGTTATATATTATTTATATGAGACTAAATCACAATTTGATTGTAATAAAAATCACAAAATTTTGACGTTTCGATTTCCAATACAAAAGTCGTTTTCCTATATGGTTTAAAAAATCTTTTTTATATCGAGAAAATAAATATTTTAGTTACACTAATGTAATTTCTATACACAAATTAATCTAATTAGTTAACGCATATATTTATTTATTTTGTAATTATAATTCATGTAACAAAACATAAAATACGTGAACTAACAGAGTATAGGCTTTAACATTAAGATTGTAATTTAAATTGTCTTTATATATCTTCGGAAATCATGACTCTGAGATAGCGCGTGCAGAACCATAAATTTTTTTATGTTTTATTATAATCCTATTTAAATGTTGACGGATTACCAGAGGGTTTTTCAAATATTTACGAGCTCATTCTCTTTGTAGTCGCATTCTTCAAAGCGTTTTGCTGTAACCGTACCCCTTAACGGTACTTTTCAAAAATTGCGGCTGCAACTGTTGCATAGCTCACTCGCAGCATCTGAATAGGATACGCACAGGTGGTGGGTGATTAGACCCACAATAAACATGATTTTTATTAAAACGGGGCGGGTATTCAGGTATCAAGATTTATCGGAACTTTGAGAATCTTATGTACATAATAATTTATTTTTATTAGTTTTTTTTTAACAAATACAGTTAGAAGAAACGAAGTAGGATGGCATAAACAACTAATTTATGGATACAGTTAATCATCGCCGAACAATAAACTACATGCCTGATATATGTATTACTTATTCTGTGTTAAAATAAGCGCTTATTATGTAATGTTACAACTACGAAATAGGTAACTTTAATGGTTGTCTATTGTTTGTGTGGTAGCAAATTAAGCGAAAAAAAGTATTTTACGGAAAAATTAGATTACAATCATGTCAATCAATGCCGCTAAAATGTTATAGCCAGTGATTAGAGTAACGCAGCCTATATGGCAATAATCTTAAGGTCCACTAACTAACGAATACAAAAATTATCGCAATTCATATGAGTGCATAATAGGCTTGAGACACGAGTTGTGTACTATGTTTTAACCCTTAATATTGACTTTAAAGAACAAGCAAAATTAGCCTGAGTACACTCAAAATATTCGTAGTAAGCAAATAATAAGGAACCTTAGAGTCCTACTTCTAAAACGATAACTTCAAATTTGAACAAGCAATGACATTCAACGATCATGGGAACAAATAAAAGAGAAAGAATTTTAGTAAAGATTGTAAAAGGAAACTGAGCCTTTGGAATAAACAAAAAGACACTTAAAAATAAAAAATTAGCAAAAAGAAAAAAGTAAAGATGTAAAAAATAATCAAATGGCCAGCTATAACACATGCAATGCAAACAACAGTGATGAACAAAGGAGAATCAGAAAACTTAAGAAGTTTTGAATCTTACGACCTCATATCACCACATCTCTCTCTCCAATGGCGCTACATCCCAAATCGGACCTTGGCCTCCTCCAAACTAAGCCTTCACCCTTGTCGGTCCCGCGCCGATCTTCTCCAGGTTCTCACGTCTAGCAAATTTTGCGCGTCCGCTGCCACTTCATCCTCCCATCTTTTCCGTGGCCTTCCTTTTGGTCTTGCGCCCTGCATTTTACTATCTAGGGCTCTTTTCGGCAATCTTTCTGTCTCCATTCTTACTACATGACCAGCCCAGCGGAGTCTCTGAAGTTTAACGAATTCTGAGATCGGTGTCTCTTTGAACTGTTGGTAGATTTCATGGTTATACCTGGATCTCCATATTCCGTTTTCGTTAATAGGTCCAAATATCTTTCTTAGGACTTTTCTTTCGAAGACTTCCAGTTTTTTTTTGTCTCTTCTGTCATCACCTATGTCTCGCATGCATAACATACTACATATCACCACATAAGAAGAAAAAGAAAATTAAGATAATCAGTCCAACGTATTGGTGGACGACCTTTGCAACGGTAGGCATCATCTCTTGGTCTCCATTCAAGTATCTGCTTTGTCCATCTGTTATCTGTCATTCGAGCCACGTAACCTGCCCAGTTCCACTTCAATATTGCTATTCTCTTTACAGCATCAGCCACTCCTGATCTTTTTCGTAGCTAGCAGTTTGGTAGCGTGTCTCGCAGTGAAACGCCCAACGTAACACGCTCCATAGTAGGGCTTCATAGCACGCTCCAACATAAGTAGATACCCTATATGTAAACTGGGCAAAGTTAACAGCACAATATGTAAAGGAAATACCAGAACAAATTATTTAAATCTTTAGGGAGATTCCTCACCAACCCCGTATCTATCTAGTACAAGTGTTTTTAAAACAAACGTAGTTCTGAAACAGATAATAAGCTTTCTTAGAATTCTAGATCTTTTGGACTTAACATATCTCTAAGGTATACTGACTTGAAATCTACTATCATACAATGTTTGTTCACCCACACAACAAAGTAAATCCCAGTACCAGGAAACATGAGATTCCCGGAGTAATGTACTCTGAGATAGCGCGTTTAAAGAAGTCACGCTTTGTGGAAACGCTACTTCGGTGACTCCCAAGCTACCAATCGTTCCCCAATCGTAGATGTAACGTTGGGGTGGCATTACTTATTTTTTGATGGCCTTTCTGCGGTGATGCCGATTTTGTAGTGGTGGCGTTATGAGACTTTCTCTCTGGTTTACCTGACTTTTTGTTAAACCTTTAGAATTGCCTGTTGTTCAAATATGTGCCCGCCTATCGAGCCAATGGTCTTGGTTTTTGGCCTTGGTCACTCACTGTCTCTCTTGCTTTCAACTTGGCCCACGGTGTTTGCTTATCTCTCCAGTCGACCATTCCGAGGTTGACTCTGAGATAGCGCGTGAGCTTTTTTGCAAATTGGTATTACTTTTTTTGCAGAATCATCGGATATCTTAGTTTTGGAAAGTATCGGTATCCACCAGGTGGTTATTTATGAAACTTTAAACGGAATACCGGTGTTCTTGAAACTCTTTCACTGTGACTCAAGTATATTTTTTATATTAACTAGAACTTTTTAACGTCAATTATGTATTAATTAAATCGTAAAGGGAAAGACATATACCCGCGTTATTTCTTGTAAAGTTTTATTTGTTCATCGAGTTTTTAATAATATTTAAAAACGTTAAATTTAGATATGTATTCAATATTTATCATGCTTGTACACTGTTTATTTAAACGAAAGACTTAATATTATTTAATGCTGTGATATTAGTTGATTTTTTTTATTTTGCAGGTAAATCAATAAATCTAAACGGTAGTATTAGTATATTTGTAGCAAATGGGGCAAAAGGGGAAAGTAAAAAGTAAACACTGCAACGTGACGATAAAGAGAGAAACATAAAAGAAAATAGCTATATTAACAGAATACCAGAAGGTGGAACTGGTCACAAAATATTTAACGAAAATAAATCCATCGATAACATTAGAAATTAGTTCTTTACGAAATATACCTAAGACAAGAAATAAGAAAAGGAAAGGCCAACTATTAGAAACAAGCAGAAGAGAAAAAATATTGTTTTTTATGTTTAATATAAATATATTATGTTCGTATTGCATGTTGTTAAATCACCCTCTATAATCAGATAAGATAACTACCACATTCGATTTTTACAGTTATTCGGTAAGGTGGTAGACAAACGATCGGTTCCTTCTTCGCGACCATCTGTGTAGTATCAAATTTATACCCGAAACTTCCTTGTAGCGAACAATCATAATTATCTACAATGATTCGTGGGAATCTCCCCCTCCTCAAGGTGGATTTCACCAAAATAAAGACCAACCGGTTTAAAAAGCAGAAGGTAAAAGGTGTAGGTGCCGTCTGAATCCATCCATCGTTTTTTACAGATTCTCGTATACCTGTAAATGTATTGAATGTATACCGTCTTGAATTACAGGACAAACGAAATCTGAAGCTTTTTATTAGATTTTTAAGTTGCTAAAAATATACCTGAATCATATAACGGTACTAAAAAGTAGAGGGTCATTCTATATTGATAGCCGTTGTATAATGTTTTAAACTAATATGTTAGCTAATATTAAAATTACAACAAAGAGTAATAATATATTCTGCCAACGATTCTGCATATTTCTGTACGAAATATTTAAGTTTCAACGATATGCTATTTAGAAATTTATGGATTGCTTTTTTTTAATAAACTGATTTAACTTCAAAGTAATGATTAAGACTTTCTAAAAGAAAAGAATCTAAAGTAGTCGTGATAAGAAAAAATTTGTGTTACCACAGTTACTACACCTTAGTTACTACAGCTGGATTAGCTACTGTCTAGATAGAACAATCCGGTAAAATAAAATCTGAATCAATCACAATTTCATAAAGGATGATTCTCTGCCTTTAATTTTTTTTACATAATTGGGAATAAACATTAAATGCTTCTTCTTCTTTTGGTGCCTATTTGTTTCTCATATTGGCGATCATTCTGGTTATAATTATTGTTACGATAAATAATGACTCGTAATATCTTAACTGAAATATCCTTTCTCATTCAAGTATTTTCCAGATCATATACCTGCCGGCAGAAATTTCTAGTCCCCTAAGCTAAAAGACCTGTTTGGCTCCACGACGATCGGATAAGTTCTGGAAGGTCAACGCCACTTCGAGAATAACGGCATTTTATATTTAAAGAAGGAATTTTGTTGTAAACAAAACAGTTAGTTTTTGAACATCGCGTCGAGTTTTTAAAATGTAACGCACGTAGAAAAATTATTGGTGTAATAATATAAATTAGTTATATTGTACAAATAAAGACTTTAAATAAACTTTTAAGTGTTATAAGTGTAGAACCTTTAATAATAAATACAAGCAATAGATTAGATTACTAAAAACATAACATTATTTATTAACTGGTGCTTTAAATATATTAGTTGTTGTTGTGGAGAACCATTTCCTCAGCCTTTCTAACCATGATATTCTTATTCTCCCAATTCCTGGCTTTCTGAATACTTTGCCTTGAAGGATTATTTTCAGTAATCTGTATTAGTGCCCTTTCTCATTGTGTATCCAAGATATTCTAACTTTCTTCTTTTAATCATATACATCACTTCTCCTTCTTTCCCCATTCTTCGTAGTACAGTCTCGTTGGTTATCTTGTCTGTTCATGATATCCTCAGGATTCTTCTGTATAGCTACATCTAGAAGGCTTTAAGTTTTTTTCTCCATTGCTTCATTGAGTGTCCAGGATTCAACTCCGTAGTATAATATCGAGAAGATATATCATCGTAGGAGCCTTACTTTTATCTCCAGACTAAGGTTGTGGCTTTTAAAGAGTTTGGCCATGTTGTTGAATGTACTCCTAGCCTTCTCTATTTGACATTTTAATTCTTGTGAGTGAACCCATTGTTCGTTTACTATTGTTCCAAGATAGGTAAACTGTTTTACTCGGTCCACTGGTCTATTCTTGATAAGCAGTTACACGTCTCTAATTTATTTTTTGCTGATGACCATAAATTTAGTTTTTGATATGTTCACTTGTAGTCCAAATCTTTCACTTACTTCATTTACTTTGTTTATTGGTTGCTGTAAACTGTTTAAACTATCTGCAAATATAACGGTGTCATCTGCATAGCGGATGTTGTTTAGGCGTTCTCCATTTAAAAGAATTCCATGTTCGCAATTTTTCAAGGCTTCACTAAATATTTAATTTCTTCTGAATATAGGTTGAATAATATAGGTAAACGTATACATCCTTATCTAACGCCTCGCAGAATCTGGAATGCTTCCGTCGGTTCATCTCCAAGATTTCTTTTTATTGTGGTTGATTGGTTCCACTATAAATTTTTATTATACGCCGGTCTTTATCATCTATTTGAGCTTTTGTTTGAACATCCATCATTTTACGGTGTTGAACTGTATCAAATGCTTTTTGGTAGTCCACAAAGCAGGTGTAGATATCGCAAGTCACTGCATCTTTGGAATAATACCTGTAGACTAAACAGTGCATCTCTCGTACCTACGCCTTTAATGAATTCAAACTGTGTGTCTTGTATTGTCTCTTAAAGCTTGTATATTCTGCGATGTATAATTTTAAGAAAAAGTTTTATTGTATGGCTCATTAGCCTATATTCACCGCACTTTTTCGCTCCCTGTTTCTTTGGTAACGTAATAAATTCTGAAACTAGCCAATCTTTTGGAATATTGCCTGTGTTATAGATATTATTGAAGATTTTACATAGTATTCTCAAAGATTCATCATCAAGAAGTTTAAAAAATTAAAACCGTACTCCGTCTGGTCCTGGAGCTCTCCCTTCTTTTAGTGATATTATGGCTGCTCTTATTTCTGCCACTAGTATTATAGGTGGTCCTGTTTCCGTAGGTATTGGCGACTGGTTCTCCCTCTCATTAAAAAATAAATTTCGTATGAAATTTTTTCAGGTATTAAAAAAATGTATTTTGAAACAGCTCAAGAAAAAAATTTAGAACAATCTTTAAGTGACATTAATTTCGAGAATTAAAATGATCGTTTTTAAACTTATCTTTAATTTATTTGTTTATTTATGTTGGATTTAGTTTCTGAACATATACTCCATCACTAAAATTGCACACAATTTGTATTGTTCTATTTCTTCCTCTATTGTATCGTTCTTTTTGTCTCAGCTACCTGGGTCCACTGCCTGACCAATAGCTTTTTACCTACCAAAACACAGGAATCACTGGTTAGGATAACGGTTTTTGTTCTAATTTTGAAAAAAGAGTACTTATCCTTTTTTTTCGTTTAAGTAAGACCAACGCACGAAACAACGGCTCTAAGGAACTCAGTCGATGTTGTGTCAAGTCAACATCGCAAGTCAATGAGCCAAGATTTTGTCATTTTCTTATTGAGCTTTTCTCCTGAATTTTTGCTTCAATGATCAACCGAAGTATTTGTATCTGTCTCCCTCATTACATGCCCAATGTACTGTAACGTTATAAATGTCATATGTTTGTTATTTTTCTTCAAATGCATATTTTATTTCAATATCTTTTGATTTATGAATTTGTGAACTTTATGTTTTGTTTTACTGTTGTTCCTCTTAGCATAGTTGGCGCTAAACATTTCAATCAACTAAACATTCTCTTTAATTATTATTCTTTAATTTAAATTTTCAATTATTTCAGTTTAATTCTCATTTACTCTTTGTATACCTCCTTATTTACATCCCGTATGCTAGCTTTCATCTACTTCCAACTAGTTACAAATTTGTTTGTGTGTTGATAATTATGATTGTCATGTCAAGTATCAAATCAATTGCTTCGTAAAAGAGAGAATTTTTCTGTATCCTTTTTATGCATTTAAAGTAGAATTTTCTTTTAGAAACACATTTTATTAATTCAATCTATTCTTGGGATGATTTATTACAAATATCCATTGTTCTATATCCTCAGTTGATAATCTTCTTTTAATATTTTTCATCATCATAATAACATAACCTCGATATGCCCATGCTTTTTTCACACTTTAATAAATAAATATGTAGAGGAATTCTTTTGGTTAATTCAATTTTAACTTTAATAAGTTGTTTTAATAATACATTCGTATATATATATGTGTAAATCATATTGTCGTTTTCATTGCTTTTTTATATTTATTATTTTCTGGAACCTCATTGCACGGCAATATATTTAACTGTATGCTGTCAGCTAAGACATGATTTCTTATAGTATTTTTGGAGCGAAGCTTTGGCGCGTTCTATTTCTTTTTTTTTATAGTAAAATTCCAAGGAGATCGTCACGGAACCAGCGCCACGAGAAGGCGTCACAGGTAGCGTCACAAAATAGCGATCTTCACATCAATTCCCTGTTTTTCATCAATTCGTTTCTAGTCATCGTATCTTTATTATAAGCAGGTTTAAATTAAAAACTGCGTGAAAAATAACTATCAAAATACAGACATTAAATGAAAAATAAAAAATTAAAAGAATATCTGTCAATAAAAGATATAGTAAAACAAACAGAAAAATCCTCTGTTTAATAACGCCTGATTAATATTCAATTTAAAGTGAACATTAAATTAACAGTCCACTAGTAAATTTCAGTTTCATAATATACAAACCAACTAACTTAAATGGTAGAAATCTGTCAATTACCTTGTAAAGTTTACTTTAAACTCAAATTCTGTCAATAGTCTTTGACTTGAATCAATTTGGTTAAAATGTTATTTTTTTCAAATTAAAAATTTATACCTCTTCAAACTACTAAAATTTTTGTAACGCCATCCGTTTTCAAGATACAAGGCGTTGAAGAAAAAAAAATTTTACGCATTTTTTACGATTTTGCCGAAACTACTGGCAACATTGTAATGAAATTTTATACGAATATGTTTTGTAAGCTGATACATCGCATGAATTTTTGTTATATCTGATTTTCATAGAGGGCGCTAGTTACACGGATCGTACTAAGTATTAGTCAATATAACTTTTTTAAGAGATAATTATTAATCAAAATTTCAAGTAAACTTCATTCAATTTTACACGAAAAAGATACTCATGGTAAAACTGGAAAAAGTACCTTTTTCGTGTAAAATTAAATGATGTTTAAGTTAACTTGAATTTTGATTAATAATTATACTCTTAAAAAAGTTATATTGACTAATAATTAGTACGATCCGTGTAACTGGCGCCCTCTATGAGAATCAGATATAGAAACAAATTCATGCAATGTATCAGCTTCCAAACATATTCGTATAAAATTTCATTATTTTTCAGTTTTTTACCTACCCTAGAGACGGGGTTACCTTTTTTTGAAACACCCTGTATAACTACGCCGCTCAAAATTTTACAGGAAGAATAATTTTTTTAGACTTATAGGGTGATTTATGTTTCTCTCAAAGCTTTCTTTTGACAAAAGATACAGTTATGTCTTTAATTGAACACATCTAAACTTACACTAGTGCAACAGTTATTATTAACATTAATACTTTTTGCTTCTAGAAACATGCTAATATCAGTAGCTAACTACATGGGTATGTCGAGGATTATAGCTTTAAAAATTATCGAAAGAATTTTACACCAATTGTATCTTTATGCAGACAGTACATTAAAATGTATCAAACAAATGATGAAATGGTTTAAGTTAAAGAAGAGTTTTGTGCCATTCTATGATTTACAAGATGCATGGCTGCAGATATTTATACTTTAATACGAATTGATTCTTATGGAGGTGCAGATGCAGAAATCTACCGTTCACAAAAAGAATTTTTGCATTAAATGTACAAACAATCAGTAACCAGTATAAAAATTAGAAATATGAATGTAAGATGGCTGGGTTCTCTATATGATTAAACAATATTTAACAATAGTGGTATACAAAGATTTGAAGCTGGAGACTTTGTTAGGTTTGTACTATTTTGTAAAGTTAATGAATGTGGTTACAGTTTGAAATCATATTTAATGACAGGGCTAGACAAGATGTAATGGTGACTCAAAAGTGACTATAAATGTAATAGAAGCAACAGCAACACTTCATAACATCGCCATAAAAAAATGGAGACTTGTTTCCTGTTGATCATAATCTAGATCAACAAAAAAGACAATTTAATTAAGGCCATAAAAATAAAATAAAAAAGTAGACAATTGCCCTCAATTTCAAGACAATTTACAATTTAAAAAAAATATTTTGTATTAAACCAATTGTTGTGTTTCTTAGGTAATTTTCAATGTATAAGTTATACTTACTTTCACCTTTGTCAAGATAAATTTTATAGGATATTATGTGATTTTATTTCAGTAATTTGCATTTTTATAATTTGACACCTATTAATTATAAATAACTCCTGGACAAAATTACCGCACCAATCATATTTTTCTCAACAATCTTTATTTATTGATAATTTACTGTACGACAAGTTGCCTATGGACCTTGTTTGACAGTGACAGTTGTTATGTACGCTAATAATAGTCTTGTTTAAACAATAATTTGTATTAAACTTCGTTTTTAGACTAAAAGTGAGTTAAACTTTTCATAAGAAGTGCTGATTAAAGCAAAGTGCTTGTGAGAAACAAGCTTTTTATTGTGATATTTTTCATCACATACATGTTTGGAAGTTCATTTGCATAAAATCAAATAAAAAAAGGAACCGCCAAGAAATTTGTCATGGAGGAGGCAGTGCGAGTATAGACTCCTAGATAGAGGATATTCAATGCGATACATTGCAGGTTTGTTAACAAGACATCATTCCAGCATCAGTCGCAAGGTGAAGCGATATAATGAACAGGGTCGTACCATCGAAGACCAGGTCAAGGGCGAAGACGTTGCACTAATCAAATTGATGATCGTTTTTTGCGACAACGTGCTCTCAGATATAGGAGAGTTACCAGCAATTTGCTAAAAATGAACTAGCAGATGTTTGAAATGTCGTGATATCATCTCGAACAGTTAGAAGACGATGAAGACATAAAGCAGAATTGAACAACAGGAAACCGGCTAAAAAACCCCTTGCTTACCAGAGAACACAGGGTCAGAGATTGAATTTTGCAAGATTGCATCAAAATTGGATCATCGATGATTGGAAACGAGTTCTTTTCTCCGATGAGACTAGAGTAAGTCTAAAAGCTCCAGATGATCGTGAGCGTATCTAGCGAAGGCGAGGAGAAAGGTTTGCCAGCTGCAATATCTCTCCTTAAGTACCTTTTTGTGGTTGCTCTAAAATGTTTTAGGGGGGAATTTGTTATAAAGCTCGTACGGAGTTGGTCCTCATACGTACGAGGTTTATGAATGCCCATTGGCATTTTTATTTATGCAATTTTTATTCATGCAAGACAACGCTCGTCCTCATGTGGCTCGACAGGTTATTGGCTACCTAATGATGTTGATATTCCATCATTAGAGTGGCCACCTAACAGCCCGGACATGAATCCCATAGAGCATCTATGAGACCATCTCAAAAAAAGATTCGAAGTCGTAGACCCCCCTATTGGCAATCACAACCAACTCATTGAGGCCGTTATTGAAGAATGGTAGAATATTCCGCAAGCTTTTGTTGAACATTTGATATCAAGCATGCCTCGCCGCATAAATGCAGTCATAAGAAGTAGAGGAGGGCCTACAAGGTATTAGTGTTGACCCAGATGCATTTTATTGTGTTACTTTACTGATTTTTTTCCTTTTGCAATTTGTAGTCCTGCTAGCTTATTTACGCATTTCTGGCAAAAAACAAATTTTTAAAGAAACAATAAGCCAAATTAAGGTCATGATAAAGTCATGTTGGATATATTTGTAGGTGTTTATTATTATTTCAATGTAACTTAATTTTATTTGTGTTCATATTGTAAATATTAGATTAAGTAAAGTGGTGCTTTAATTTGTCCAGGAGTTTATATTAAATTGGCAAAAGACTGTATGACTTGTACACACTTTTAAAATAAGGGTCAAACTGCCAACAGGTGTATGTTCTCCAAAAACTTAATAGTGTGTAAAATTTTTTTTATTGAAATCAGCTGAGGGCTTTCGGCATGTAACATGTCATCTTCAGAGCTTCCTATTAGAAACAATATTTTAAGAGAATTTTTTTTGAATTGAAAGTCTATGAGTCAGCTGACACTGCCATAGAGAAGAATTAGAAATAAATAACAGCGCAGCATTCGGATTCGAAGTCACATATCTAGGTCCCGCCTTATGAATAAGTAGGATTTATGGTGCCTGTTCAAAGCTTCTGTCATAAATTCGGAGGACACATTGTGTTTGTAATTTGGAGAAACCATAAGTTTCGTTTTGATGATATTCATATATAGGTCATAGTGCTGTATTCTTAGGTGCAGATTAATATTAAATTCTTGCAGCTTTGTCTTTTTGGTCTAGAAAGAGCACATATGGTCTTCCCAGTTTCAATTATTCCATTAAAACCTATATACACGTTAAAATTATAAGTTCCCTTCAGGTAAATTAAAAAAAACCTTTTCCCAAATTAGCCTTTAATCACAATTAAACCTCTAAGAAGATGTAAAAAATTAGATTTTTTATGATAAGAAGGCTATTCAAATTTTGATTAAAAAAAAACATTAGAAAAATACAGTCATAGTTATTTTAAAATATTATAGAAAAAATAGTTCATGTAAGTACAAATAAACAAAAGGTAAGTTCATAATAAGAGAAGTATTTGCGTCTTGCATTTTTGCAACTAAACTTACTTTATAATAAACAAATTATAGTAATTACATTAACGAGGCAGAAAGAAATTTAGTGATTAATTGTGTAAAGCAGTTACTATATTGAGTGGCTATTGTAGTCACATTTTTATAAGAGTATAAAGATTTAAACTGCTTTCCTTTACGGATAATTGAAACCCATTCTCCACCCCCAAACCACCAACGCATGAATAATTCAAATTTCACATATGACATTTTCCTTCCTCTTGTTTTCCAACGTTCATTTCTGAACCCTACTGAACATATACGTTAAGAAGTCACTTATATTTTCTATTCATTCCATAAAGTCGGCCATAAAATTGGCTGGTGAATAGCACAAAGGGCATTTTGTGTACTGCCACACCAACGTTGAATGGAGCCCTTCAACGGCCCACTTGGCGCCAGTGCGTTTCTATGGAGACGCCATGTTTTGACTCGAGATGACGTCACAGCGTCGATAGTTCGACGCTGTGCTTCCTGGTTTCAGAATTTGCGAAGTAATGCGAAAAATTTGCTCGCGGACGTGCCCCGACTGGTTATGGGGTTAGTTCATTAATAGAATCAGTGTCATTGCGAATGGTGACGCCTTGACATGAAAAAATCCACTTTGTTCGTCTAGAGGAGGCAGTAAACTTTTATTTCGGTTTTGAATAAAACACATTTGCTTTTCTTTACACTGTTAAATTTATTAAATGTTATGTTCCGTAGTAGCATTTTCAAGTCTATATGACATGAATACTAAAAAACAATGATGTCTTTTTTATACTATATACTAAAAAACAAACAAAACAATTTATTAATAACAATTATGCATTTTTCTAAAGAAATAACTGGTTACGGCGCTTTGTTAATGTTCAGACTCCATACTCTAAAATTGAAATTGTTGGAAAAAACTGTATGAATTTCTAAAATGTTCCAAGGCCTCAAAAGAGCATGTGCTCTTTTACCTAGCTAATGCGTATAGTTAGGCGGAATCATAAAATATAATAAGGAATAATTCTTTCTGATTAACTGTCCATACTCTGACGTTGTTTATAACAGGTTTTCTGATGACTATACATTTTGTTTTCTTGTTGAGATTTTTAATGTGAGAAAGGGAGTAAACACTACTATACAAACTATAGAGGACTCAATCTTATATATTACGAAGATGTTGTTCATTTCAAAATTTATATGAACTCAGTTCTGAAACAATGGTTCAAAAAATGGTATATAGTATAAATAGGGGATGCTAATATAACCACCGTATTATTGACCAAGACTACTCTTCGTCTTCTTCATGTGCCGAGCTCGATTATCGAGCGTTGGCTATCAAATTGGCTATAGTAATTTTGTTGACGGCAGCTCGAAAAAGAGATGCAGAGGATCTGTTAAACCAATCTCTCAGGTTTCTAAGCCATGACGTTCTTCTTCGACCTGGCCCTCTTCTTCCGTCTACCTTGCCTTGTATTATTAAATGCAGTATATTATATCTCTCTGGATGGCGCATAACATGGCCAAAATATTCAAGTTTGCGATTTTTAACTGTTTTGACGATTTCCGTAACTTTTCCCATCCGATGCAAAAAAACTTCGTTACGAACTCTATCCACCCAACTTATTCTCCGATAGACCCAGATTTCAAAGGCTTCCAGTTTCTTGAGAAGTGTATCCGTCAAAGTCCAACCTTCGACACCATACAAAAGAGTAGAGAACACATAACATCTCACTAATCTAATTTTCAGACTTAAAGTAATATTGTTTCCACATAACAGTTTCTTCATCTTAAAGAATGCAGCTCTGGCCTTCCCTATCCGTATTCTAATTTCTTTGCTCATGTCCCAGTTCTCATTTAGATTACAACCAAGGTAAGTGATACTGATAGTTCTCTCTAGTTGTTCACCATAAGCTGTTACCACTTCCGGTTGTATTGCGTTTTACTGACGACCATCGCCTTTGTCTTTGCGGTGTTTAGCTTAAGGCCATATTCATCACTCGTTGTGGTAATCCTATTAATTAGAGGTTGAAGTTCTTCGTAATTGCTTGCAATTAACACTGTGTCATCCGCATATCTCAAATTATTAATATTGACGCCATTCAATTTTATACCACATTGAACATTATCCACTGCTTTATTGACAACGAACTCAGAATAGATGTTAAATAGTAGCGGGGACAAAATGCACCCTGCCTTACTCCTCTCCGTATTTGAAGCTCTTCAGAAGTATCCCGGTCAATCCTGATGTTTGCGCGTTGCGAAGACTACTCTAGGAGAAAGTAAATCATCAATTTGCGTGTAAAATCTGTCGTTGGTAATGACAATACTCCATACCATAATTTTGTAACATTTTTTAAATTTTAACATCTTTATACGCTACTAAATCCATACGTTTTTAATTTTTAAACAGCTTGTCGATAATTTGATAACTTAACCCTTAGACACACTACATTTTCTAACTTTTGACCCTAAATTACTCACAATATACTTTCTTTTCAAAACTCTTTCGCTCAATAAGAGTTCTCAATGAGGAGAAAGTTGGCTTAGTCGATAGCTACTAATTTAAGTAATAAGATATACTTAAAGACAAAGGACAATACTTATTGTATATCTTCTAATTTGGAGAAAAACACTACTCACACAATAAATATTATTCAGTTTTTTGTGTCTCCTGAAAAGTGCATTTTTTAACATACGACATTTTGCATTAACGGCAACGATATGTCACTAATATTTTCTTAGTGGAGCTGTTAATTTACTGAAGGAAGGGACATCACTTGACGTGGTACTGAAAGGGTACAGACGTAGCTTCCTCTCGCGATATAAGTCGATTTGTTTAAGTGCACTAATCTTAGTGTGTTCTATTAAAAGATAATATATCGTTCTAAAGCTATTTTCTTGTGGCATTTTAAAGTACTTAAATTACTTAGTACTTAAAGTACTATTTAAATGGGAATAAGCCATAATTAAAGGTTAAAGTATGTATATTGACGTTTCAATTTCCGAAGTGAAAATTGAAACGTCAATAAATTTAGTTTAACCTTTAATTGTGGGTTATTCCCATTTAAAAAATAATATATAAGTCATACAGTAAATCGCCCGAGATTTGGCATAAGTGTAAACTTAGTGTTTGAATTTTAACCACAGTGTTAACTATTTGTTATAGAAAATGATGTCATTGAAGCAGTGAATGAATTTGTATACTTGGGAGAGCTCCTTAATACTGAAAATAATACCGCAGAATTTGCCGGCCAACAAATGCTATTCTGGGCTAAATTCCTTCTTAAATCCTTAATTATATCTAGAAATACAAAAGTAAAACTCTACAAAATAATAATATCGTTGCAATAATTTCATATGGTTCAGGGGCCTGGACTATAACAAAAAGCAATGGATACATTAGGATGTTTCGAAAGAAAAGTAGTAAGGTGAATCTATGGTGAACGACAAGGAGTGTGGATAAGACTATACAATTTCGAACTTTATAGAATATACCAGGAAACAGATATCGTAAAACATTAAGATACGACGTCTGAGGTGGATAGGGCATGTAATGCGGATGGATCAAAGAACACTGCTAGAAAAACGCTCCTTAATAGACCCATTAGTCAGAGAAGAAGAAGATCCAGATCAATAGCATTCCTTGATAACATCGATGATGAACAACATGGGACCACGTGCTTGGCGGAGGAAGGAGATGGATAGGAACGACTGGAGAGAAATTCTTAAGTAGACTGGACCCACGTAAGTTTGTAAAGCCAGAATGATGATGAAACCACCAAAAGCGATTTACTACGATCTTTTATCTTTGTCCAACTGGTTGAATTAATAATACGTACCAAGGTAATCAAAGAAGATTACACGAACTTTATTTTACTTTACTATTTATAGAGTCATTGCATTTTGATAACCACAGTGCCGAAATTTAATTTAATAATTTGTGTCGCGCCTGTTAAATCATATTGTCAAAGTTAAATTAAATTATTAGGTTTAGAGTTTCCCTTAACTCGAGTTAAGTCCCGATCCAGTACAGATTAGATTTTTTTTATTTTTTACTTCACTGAATTTTTAATTAATTTGTGAATTTTTTTTGTATTCAACCAATTGTTGAACTATAGTGTTTATTTGTTTTTATGTATGTATATTTCAACTATCTGTTGGATCAGACCTACCAATAAGTTCCCTGAATAAATATTAAATTTAAACCATTTGATAGCTATAGTTCGACCAGAAAAAAGATGAGACAGTATCAGTTTTAAGTAAGTCGGTAAGTGTCTGGACTATTTCCAGCAAACATATTTGTTATTTCTTTATAGAGTGTGTCTTCTTCTTCTCGTGCCACTCCTAGCGGAGATTGGAAATCATCATGGCCACTGCGACTTTGTTAGCAGCGCGCCTAAAAAGTTCAATCGAACTACACCCGAACCATTCACGTAGATTACGAAGCCACGATATTTTTCTTCTTCCCACACTTCTTTTGCCCTTAATTTTGCCCTGCATGATATTTCTTAAAAGCTCGTACTTTTCACCTCTCATAATGTTCCTTAAGTATTCCATCTTTCTAGTTTGTGTGGCAACAACTAATCAATGATATTAACTTAATATATTTTACATTGTTTGGTTTTCACGGTATAGTTTGTTGTTTCTTAACTTCCTTTGAGAACTAAGGTTTCTTAACTTTCTCCTTTTATTTACAAAAAGTTAAGTGGCGCCATTTTTTTTATCTTTTTCTACTTATCTATGTAATTTTCCCGTATCTATATATCTATATATTCATCTATCAATCTATCTATCTATCTTATCTTATCTCTGGTAATTTGTTCTATTGCACCAACTATCTAGCTGCTGTTCGCAGTATATCGAGTGATGACCTTTCTAGCGACATCAAAAAGGGTTACATATTGGTGTAATGTACAAAATAATGTAGCACTTACCAGTAACATCAATGTTAAATCCGCAAGTCTCTAACTATACAAGATCATAATATATTCAATATAATTTGACAAGTTACTGCAAGAATGTGGAATATTCCACCACATACATCCACCGTACTAGCCAGACTTAAACCTGATAGAAATAGTTTTGGGCACAAATAAAAATTGGAATTGCAACACAAAATGTAAATTTTACGTTAGGAGCTGTAAAAGTATTGGTGGAACAGAAATTTGTTAGAAGTTAAGGATTGATTTAAATGTCAGCGACAACGACAGCGGATCTGATTATGAAAGTGAACATAATATAACATTATGGTATAATATACTCACAAATGTTTTGCTTATCTACTGCTCATAAGTTATTTTAGTAATGATACTGGTTACTATAAATAATACCCGTAAAACAATCTTTAACCATGCGTAATAATATTGTAATATGTGTTTTTTCAAATATAAAAAAATGTTGCCAAATATAATCAAATATAATTTTTTATCACATTGTGCCTATTGTGTACT
This sequence comes from Diabrotica undecimpunctata, assembly GCF_040954645.1. Lineage (NCBI taxonomy): Eukaryota > Metazoa > Arthropoda > Insecta > Coleoptera > Chrysomelidae > Diabrotica > Diabrotica undecimpunctata. Next base: position 24,451 of record NW_027312872.1, read on the forward strand.
TATCTAAAACGATTTTTACCTATTGTAAATCATAAGTATTTTGTGAACGCCACTGCTTCGTTAGGAACGTCACTTTTCCTAGACATTCTCGCTACTGCATTTGAAACCACCTGTAATTGAGCAACAATTTTGGAAAATATTTTAGTAATATTTAAATGTTTAATGTTTTTATCAACACTTGCATTTTTAAGTTGCTATTTGTTTTTTTGTATACAAAAAAGCGTTCAAAGCATTTTGAAATTTTAATTTCTTTCAATTTAGTAGTCGGAAATTTGACAAAGCTGGAGGGAGTATTGTTATGATTAAGTTGTAATGTAAGACAGAACACATTATATTGCCATCCGCATATGTAGAAATATACAGTGTTATGATAAACTCTCGCGACACATGACATTTCTTTAAAAAGCACGAAAATCCATGTGACATGATCATGATGTGTCTTTTTTTTTTCATTTACATTTACTGCAGACGTAAAATTTTTAAATATTAAGCCATACTTTTGACGAATGAGTGATCGTCTATAATGTTTTAATAAAATTAACTAGTGTATTATTTATGCTATTATATCAATCAATAATTGCAATAACTATTGCTTTACTGCAGATGATAATCCTTTAATTATTTTAAATAAATTCCTACAACTGTACGTTTGCTTTCTAGCTTATTGCTACAGCTGCACGTGATCTTTCAAGACCAATCGTAACACAGTAGGCACAAGAATAAAAGAATAAACACTCTGAGATAGCGCG
>NW_027312873.1:0-25191 GCF_040954645.1 Diabrotica undecimpunctata
CGCGCTATCTCAGAGTTGGGCACCAATTTTCGCTTAAGAATACAATTAAATATCTGGGAATGATACTAAGGGATTAAATTTTCTTAAATCAATTAATAAAACTTGGTGGGGATCGGATGTTGAAGTAAGTTTATTATTTTACAAAGTTTACATACGATCTATTTTGGATTATGGAAGTGTTTTGTCTCGATCAGCATGTAATGTGCTACGAAACAAAATCAACGTTTTACAGAACTCAGCCTTACGAATATGTTTAGGAGCCAAGAGATCTACTCCAGTACAAGCTTTCTATTTGGAAGCATTGGAACCTCTTTTAAATATAAGACGAAGGTTTATGTTCAAAAAATATTTAATGAAAGTATACTTACTGAACTTATCTCTATTGTCATGACCCGACAAATAAATATTGGCAAAAAAAGAAATCTCCCTTACTTTGCGAAGCTTATAGTCAAAATATAGCACTTTTAAAAAATATAGATAGAACGAACTACATATATAAAAACTCTTCTTTCTTTTTACATACAAATATTATTGTACCAAATTATAGTGAAAATATATATTTAAATAAAAATATTGTTATATATAACGAGCAATTACAAAGAGGCAATAGCTCTATATACAGATGCGTCTAAATCTCCAGATGGAACCGGATGCGCTTTTTTATACCATCGGGACATATAGAAAAGAATTTCAAACTAAACCCAGAAACTTTGATTTATACAGCAGAGGCTATTGCAATATATGAAGCTTTATTATATGTAGCTGAAGTTGATTTTGCCCATATTACAATTTTGTCCGACTCCTTAGCAGTGTTATAAAATCCATTGGTAAATATGGACCACCATACATTACAAGACTGTCCATACATTTATATAATTAATCATATTATTCAAACTCTATTAACAAAAGGAATTAATGTACTATTCTCTGGATTAAAGTACATGCAGGATTTGAATATAATGAATATGTCGACTTATGAGCCAAAGAAAGCATTTCAACCGATACTGGTATTCTATATAAAGTAACGCTTTCTCTCTTTGTCTCGCTTTGTCTCTTGCAAATCAACATTACTTCGAAAGTGGAACTACCAGTGAAAGAAATACTCTTTTTTGAGCCAAAAGAGATACTCGTTAATTCAGCCAGATATTCCCAAATTTCCTTGGTACAAGTCTTGTAGAGCTTCCAGGAGGCACATAACTTCCATTATTAGAATACGATTCGGACACGCATGTTATCCAAAACACTAATTTAAAATACAGGTTTTGGATGATGACAAATGTGAGCATTGTGGAGAGGAAAGTGATTTAGATCATATATTTTTTGGTTGTTCTAAAAATACAGTCTACTCATCCAAACTTATAAATAATTTATTAAAATATAAAATATATAATAAGTATACTTACTTAAAAGTGGTTGTATTTTTTTAAAACAAATTATCACCATTGAAGAATTAACCATATACAGTAAGTTCTGAGATAAACTTAGCACGATATTTTGATTCCTTTTTCTGAAATTGAGATTTGAGATCATTTAGTACTATTGGATGAATTTTTGATTTAGCCTTGATAATTATAAAACTTAAGAAACTTATTTACGAACAATGAATATTTTTAAATGCCAAAACAGATTTTATTTATTTTACACACTCTTACAAATTTTGTTAACTCTAAAATAGATAATATAGATGCTCTTTATAATATATAATATAAAAAATGTTGTTTATATTATAATCAGCTTTGTACAATGCTCTCCACAATGTATTGATACGATTATTTTATTCTACAAATACAAATGTTGTCTTTACATTAATATAACCATTTTTATAATTACGGTCAATAATTTCGCACCAGCATTCCCATATTTATAAATTTTATTGCAGCAGCTCAAAATATTACTTGATATCTCAACGGAAATTTTATTAATAATCTCTAAAGTTTTATGAGACCTGAATTTATGCTTTTCTTTTATTTTAATCTGGATCCATTTTACACATCTTCAACTGTACAATTTTTGATTACACCCTGATTTTAACTTGATTGTGAAATTTTTATGACGTTTCTATAATTTTAATAACGCAGATGAGCCATTTTTTTCCTAACTTGTTACAAATACTTTGGTAATAAATACTTTGCTAGTAATAATATCTTAACGCGCTATCTCAGAGTATTTTAACTCTAATAATATTTTAATGAAACTTAGAATCAATATGGAGCAACCTAACATTTAATTCAGAACAGTTATCTTTAACTTCCCTTTCATTTTATCCTCCATCTCGCAAAATAATTTTAAGGACATTTTTATTTTTAGTTTTAACAATGTTTATTACATTTTCAGCTTATTGAGTCCGATATCTAGAAAAAATATCTAGTATTTCTTGTTACTATGAGGGCTGTTTTTATTGTTTTTGATTGTTGTAATTAGATCTTATGTAAAAGTTGCTTATGCAATACATATTAAGTATTTCAAGATTTGCCAATGATATAGTACGCATACACAATAATACAATAATACTCTACACGGTAAAGGAGCTTAAACAAGGATCTGCGAAAATCAGTTTAAAAATGAATTTAAATAAAACAAAAGTAATGTCAAATCAAAATTTATCACAATAGACTTAGATGAAAGTTAGATCGAAAATATCGAAGAGTAAATATTCCCAGGCACACGATTAAAATAGGTAAACAAAATGGCAGAGATAACTAGAAGCATCCCAATATCTTGAGCAGGAGTAGAAAGACTCAGTGTTGTGTTAAAAAACAAAAAAAAATTAATTTAAAGAAATGGGTATTCAACAGTTGCATTTTAACAATTATGATCTATGAAATAGAGATCATGAGATTGGCTATCGGACGAGCTACGTTAGGAGTTTCTCTGGAAGAACATATATAAAATGAAGACGTACGAAGCAGGATTAAGGTAAAAGATGTAATTCGAAAAATTGCGCAAAAATGATGTGGAGCTAGCAAGGACACGCGGCACGACAAAACAACGAAAGATGGACGAGCAACATTATACATTGGAGACCACGCAAGCAGAGTCGTAGTAGAGGAATACCATAAAAACGGTGGCTTAAAAACATCAATTCAAAAGTGGGAAGACAGTGGCAATAAAAAGCACAAAACAGAGAAGAATGGAGAACTTTATGGAGAGGCATTTGTCCAGGAGTATGACGACAACACGCTGAAGAAGAAGAAATAAAAATACATAACCTAAAAAACCGCAAAAGTAGTGGTTTTCATGATGTTCGTCGTCATGATAAAGATGATTAATAACGTAATTTTATTGAATAACATATTTTAGTGAAAATTACTTTGTACGATGCACTAAGATGATTTCAGCGAACTTACTTCCACTGCAGAAGGGACAGTTCCAGCCCAACCTAACGGGAAAATAAATAAATACTACAATCCTAAAAATATTTTTTTTTCTTATTTCTATGTTCTTCTTTTGCTTCTTTCTTCTTTATCAAAGGAATCGCTTGTTTAAACTTCTTACACCTCCTACAACGTTCATATTGTCGCTATACCTTTTACGTGGTCGCCCTGTACTTTTCCGGCATTGGCGAGTTAACTCGAGCTATTTTAACAGCCAACCATTAATATCGTCTACCACACATGTATCTCTTGTTTAAACTTGTTTTTATATATAGAAGAGTTTTTCCATCTATGCCGCAAAGTACCTTTGTTTTGTTGTTTAAGCAATATTTTGGCGTTTGTTGTTTCTAGTTTATTTTCTGCGGTGTATGTCCTTATAGGTCTTATAGTAGGTTTACATATTTTTGATTTGTTTGACAATGTTTTTATTATGCCATATTGTCTTTTTTAGATAGCCAGCTATTTTTTGCTTTTTTTTTATTTATTCTCTTACTTCTGCATAAACGTCGCCATAGCCTGATAGTTTCATGCCCAAGTATTTAAACTTTATCAACTTTATCACCGTGAATATTTGATCCATTTATCTTCGAGTTTACATCTTACAGGTATCTTTGATATTGTCATACATTTTGTTTAAGCGGCTGATATGTTGAACCATTCGACTGTAAGCTTAAATTGGTGTAGGAGTCGTACGTCGTCTTTGTTTTCGAAACCACCGCTGCGTCATTTCTATAACACAAGATTTTATTCTACTTATCTTTCACCCAATCTGGGATGTACTTAAATTATTCGTGAAATCTGGGAAGTACGGTGAAAAGGTAAAGAAAAAATAGTACTTTCGACGAAAAACCTATTGCATTATAGCAGAGAGTCTTTGAGTGGTGGCGTTGAAGTCATTATATTATCTACAAAGTAAACGAAAATATTTGATTAAAGGTCATGTAGGTATAGGCCTCTAATAAAAAATATAATACAAGATAACTGCAATATGAAAGTACTCAAAGCAAAAAACTCAAACGGCACAAGAAAAATCATAGAAATAAAAAATGAGAAAAACGTCACCGTCCGAGACAGAAATGAAATAAGCGAGGCCATTGAAAAATTCTACACTAAATTATACTCGGCAAATACACAACTACAACAACGACGTACTGAACGAACAATAATTAACACCGGCTCAGAAGAAATACCGGACATAACCGACTATGAAATAAGAATGGCACTAAATCAACTAAAAACGAATAAATGTCCGGGAGAGGATAAAATTACAGTCGAAATGTTGAAAATAGGTGGAAGAAAAATAGAACAGGTATTAAATATAATTGATGAAGGAAAGATTCCTCAAGAATGGTACAACTCCGAAGTCATTTTACTATTCAAGAAAGGAGACAAAGCAAACATCGAGAATTACCGACCAATATCCTTGCTCTCACATCTGTATAAATTACTAACTAAAATCATAACCAACCGCCTAACACATAAGCTCGATTTCTATCAACCTATCGAGCAGGCTGGATTCAGAAAACATTTTAGTACCATAGACCACTTGCACACCGTAAGAACACTGATAGAAAAATGCACCGAGTATAATGTTCCAATTCATATGGCGTTCGTCGATTTCCATAAAGCATTCGATTCCATCGAGTTATGGGCAGTGCTTAAATCTCTAGAAAATGCACGTATAGATTCAAGATACACTAACATAATTAAAAACATATATGAAAATGCCACCATGCAGATAAAGCTGGACGAAAGCACAAAAACTAATCCCATAAGACTACAACGGGGAGTAAGACAAGGAGACACCATCTCTCCCAAACTATTTACCCTTGCTCTAGAAGACATTTTTAAGAAACTAGAATGGAACAATAAGGGTATCAACGTCGACGGATCATACTTAAACCACTTGCGATTCGTAGATGATATAGTTTTAATAGCCGACAATATCCAAGAACTAAATGATATGTTACAACTATTAAATGCAGTTTTAGGAGCGGTAAGCTTAAAAATGAACTACAGCAAAACAAAAATACTGAGCCGAGACCAGACAAATATAACAATACAAAATCATACCATAGAAAATGTTGAACATTATGTATATCTAGGTCATGTTATCAAACTAGGAAAACCAAATCAAGATGCTGAAATTAAAAGAAGAACACAACTGGCATGGGGCGCTTTCGGCAAATTAGCATATATCTTGAAAAACACCTCCATTCCTGTAAACTTAAAGAAAAAGGTGTATAACACATGCATACTACCAGTTTGTACTTACGGCTTGGAGACAGTAGCCCTTACCAAAACATCTGCTAAAAAATTAGAAACAACGCAAAGAGCAATGGAACGAAACATGCTTGGAATATCACTAAGAGACAAGATTAGAAACACCGAGATAAGACGTAGAACGAAGATTAGGGATATTGTGAAAGAAATTGCAAAAATGAAATGGCGCTGGGCAGGTCACGTAGCCCGATATAATGACAACAGGTGGACACGGAGAATTCTAGAATGGAGACCAAGGACGACAACAAGAAGCACAGGAAGACCTCAAAAAAGATGGGTAGATGACATAAGAACAGTGGCAGGCAAACAGTGGATTAGATGGGCGCAAGATAGAGAAAGATGGAAGCAATTGGGAGAGACCTACATTCAGGAGTGGATGGAAAATGGTTGACAAAGAAGAAGAAGAGGTATAGGCACCTACCAGTGCCTACAGAGACAAACAAGTTGAATGGTTCTACGATAACGTTAACACTGTGATACAAGAGGTAACCACCAACTATACTATAATTTTGGGAAACCTAAACAATTCTTATAGAATGTCTTCTTTAACACACACATATATATATATATATATATATATATATATATATATATATATATATATATATATATATATATATATATATATATCTTCCATTGCACCTTTTACTTCTTGTCTCCACGATCTTCTTGGTCTTCCCAAGGCCAAGTCTTCCTTTTTTATGCGGTTGGTGGGGATCCACTGTAATATTCTCTTTGGCCATCGTTGATCATTTATTCTTTCTACATGGCCATACCATTTCAGCCTTTTGCATTCTATAGTTTCCAAGACGTCAATGTCTATGCTCATGCGCTCTCTGATTTCAGTATATACAGTAGATACTTGATTTAAATCTATAATTATTTAAAGAAAAATCAATTTGATTTATTATAATTTATTGATTATTTCCTTGAAGTGATTTTCAAATATAGATTCGCCTAGGAGGTAGTTTAAACCAGGTGTTTGATATCACATATTCTTCTTCTTGATAAAATTGTATAAGATGATCACCCCTGTCATTGCGTGTATCTAATCCGTATCCACAATTGATCTCAGGTACTTTTTGTTTGTCAATTTATGCAATAAAGTCACCTAGGGTAATATTGATGTATTTTCTGAGGCTTTTTGTAATGTCCGTTATGCCCCCATAAAGTTTTTCTACCTTATTCTCTTCTTTATCTGCTGTGGGTGCATGTACTTATGTTAGATGGGGTATAGTATTTTTAAATTTAATTTGTAGGTAAAGTTTTCTAGACAATGTTTTTGTGTATGATAAATGCGACGCTATATTGTTGAGGACCGTTATTTTCTCCTTCAGAGCATTAGATATCATGGTAAAAAAAGTAAAATAAATAAATTTGTAATTTTCCTGTACCGGACCATTTTACTTCGCTCAGTAATAATATTTGAATAGTATTTTTGCTTATTTCTTGAATAACAAGTCCAGAGATTCTTCGCACCCCTGCTTCATTTACGAAGTGCCGGTACTACATTATTGATTATACTTTTCAGTTGTTTCTTCTTGCTTTATGGGTCCTGATGCCGTTGACCTTCCGCCTTTAGAGTTGATTTCTCCACTCAAGGGCAACAGGCTGCCTCTAGTTCAGACCACTCTTCCACCATCTTAAGGAAACTGGTAGATTTAAAGAGGAACATAATTACCGATAGTTATTCAGTGGTTTTACCATATCTGGCTACCCTTACGTAGTTTAGCCTGCAGACCAATACAGTTATCTCATTAAATTTTAAGGTAGTACAAATATATTTTAGTGGCCTGTGCTGAATTATAATAATATCAGTCCTCAGATATTTTACGGAAAGCTAAGAAACCAAAAGACATAATCTTACGTTACTGTTATAAGTAGATGACGAAAGTTCAAGTGTTTTTACTATAGTACTACTCTAATTTATTGTCCTAAGTATATATTTGGCTAGTGTCACTTATTACTAAGTTAAAGATGCCTTTAAGCGCAAATTACGATACATTAACCCCGATTGTCAGCAGTATTGCAGTTCAATAGTCCAGCCGATCAGCAGTTTCGACACATATTGCAGACAAGTCGTCATCAATTAATTTCATATAAATACTGTAAATTTTCATTTTAAAGTCAGTTGTAATTATATTAAATAAAGTGCTGTTACTCTGTCAGTTGTACCTTTAAAAGGGCCTTTTTAAAAAGTACCTTCGGGAGTGACAACCCTTAAGTGGCGCATTCAGTAGATTAGTGGGAGAGTCTCCAGAAGATCCTCGTCGTTCTCAAACGTTTACCCGCTACCGAACCCAAATCCAGGGAAAACTGCAGCTATTTAACCCACGGATTCCAGGCAAATTGGCACAGAAACATATTTATGAAGAAAGCTGAAAAGAAACTTAAAGAAGAAAAGAAACTTGTACCTAAAAGGAATGCATCCAAGCATCATCCTATTACTGTAAGCAAATTTTATCTTATTTCTAATTCTAATATCAATTCACAAGTATCATCCTTTAGAATAAGCGATTCTCTTTCAACAATTTTTGAATCTAATATAGAATCTAGTGAAAATATTAAACCACATTTACATTTAGTTGATAATAATCATATTTTTAAGTCCACAAATTTGTTTGAAATACCTTCTATAATTATTACACCAGCATCCATTTCAAATAATTCTAATATGACACCCATTTTTGATGTTAATAAAGACCTTTCTATCGTACCAGAATACGACGGCAATCCGAATGAACTCCACAATTTTATTGATGTTATTTCCATGCTTCTAAACCATTTCTGGGATCATACAAATCCCGAAAATTTTTAAAATCATATGCTTACCCGGGGAATTATGAACAAAATTAAAGGAAGAGCCAGAGAAATTATTTCTGAATACGGCTGTAAAGACTGGCCGTCAATAAAATCAATTCTTGTCCAAAATTTTGCAGACCAACGTAACGAAAACTCATTAACTAGAGATTTAGTCAACCTTCGGCAAGCTCCAAACGAAAACCCCCATCAATTTCATGAAAAAGTTATGAGTCTTTTAAATACCATTTCAAATCATATTGAATTACACACGGAAAACGAGGAAGTTAAAAGAAGTGAAAAAGAATTTTTCCAACAACAAGCTCTAACCACATTTTTGGCAGGCCTAAGAGAACCCCTAGGATCAACAATTCGATCCATGAGACCACCCAATCGCGCTCTTGCTATCCAATATATTCAGGAAGAAAATAACATTAGATATCTCCAAAAAACTCATAATTATTCCTTGCCATCTTCTAATAAGCCATCTGCGACTTCACAAACACAGAGATCCAATTTAACTCATAAACCTGCTCCTACATGATGGCAGCCTGAGATGTCTAAGCCCCAATGGCCACAGCTATTCTTTAGACCAAATCAAAGTCCTGTGCAACAACAATCATTCAATAATAGTCCAAGAGGGACATTTTAACCTCCTAGATTCCAACAAAATCATCAACTCACTCCATATGCACAAAATTCTAGGGCTAATCAACCCAATTTTCATAAACCAGTTCCATCTCAATCATATAAGCCAACACCTATGAGCGTATCTACACGCCAAACCGGCTTTAATAGACCCCAATCTCAAAGAAACTTCCGCTTTCAACAAACAGCCAGCCCCCGATTCACCGTAGAAGAACTCTTTAATATCGAACAAGAAAAAAATAATTACGATGAAGGTATAGACAATGACACATAGCCAGATTACACTTATTATGAGCAAGAAAGCCAAGAATATGAGGAAGATGTAAATTTTCAAACGTTTCAAGACGAAAAAGAAGAAACGTAGTAGAATTGCATTCCTATGCCGACAAAAGAGAGCTTCCTTACATTAAAATTCAAAATCCCCCTCTTAAACTTCTTATTGATACAGGAGCTACTAAATCTTTCCTTAATCCTGATATAGCCAATAAATTCTACAAGAATAATATTAAATATGAACCATTTATCGTTACATCAATTTTTCAAAATCATTCACAGGATTATTGTGTAGAAATCCCAATTTTTCCCGAATTTAACTCCGATATTAACCTAAAATTTTATCTTTTCAAATTTCACAAGACATTTGACGGTCTTATCGGCCTCGATAATCTTAAACTTCTAAAAGCAAATCTCGATTTTACCCAAGCTACTCTTACTACAGAGCATTCTATCCTTCCTATTAATTACTACGTCACAAACAAAGCCCAATTCTATACAGTTCAGCTAGAGCCCCAATCAATTACCCAAGTCCGCTTGCCAGTAAAGGAAACATCAGGTACAATCGTCATCCCAAGACAAGAAGTCGAAGGTGCCATCCTAAGAGAAGCTCTCACCATTGCCTGTAATCAACTCGCCTGGACCGAGCTAGTCAATAACACCGATGAATACATGCAAGTAGCATTAACTGATCCCATCAAAAGTCAACCCATAAATCTCGAGGAATATCATATATATACGTCAGATATCATACCTACCGAAGACAGTAATCTAAAAGATGTCGATCCTCTCCTTAGAACCGAACATCTTAATACCGAAAAAGAATCTCACCTAAGACGACTGTGCAGGAAGTTTGCAGAGATATTTCATCATCCAGACGATCCTTTAACATTTACTAACCAAATAAAGCACCATATACGAACCAAAGACGAAGTTCCAGTTTATACCAAGTCATATCGGTATCCACACATCCATAAAGAAGAAGTACGTAAGCAGATCACTTCGATGCTTGATCAAGGAATTATCAGACCGAGTCAATCACCCTGGTCATCTCCAATCTGGGTCGTTCCAAAGAAACCAGATGCCTCAGGAAAAATTAAATGGAGAATAGTTGTCGACTACCGGAAGGTGAACGAGAAAACCATCGATGACCGATATCCAATTTCAAATATAACAGACATTCTGGACAAACTAGGACGCTGCCAATACTTCTCAACCCTAGATCTAGCCAGCGGATTCCATCAAATTGAAATGGCCGAAGAAGATATCCAGAAGACTGCATTTAACGTTGAAAATGGCCACTATGAATACATGAGAATGCCGTTCGGACTCAAAAATGCACCCTCAACATTCCAGAGAGTAATGGAGAACGTACTAAAAGGACTAATAGGAGAAATATGTCTGGTCTACATGGACGACATTATTGTATTTTCAACCTCTCTTCAAGAACATATGGTAAATTTTTGAAAGATTAAGAGAAACAAGATTTAAGATACAAGTTGACAAATGTGAATTCCTTAAGAAAGAAGTCGATTTTCTAGGTCACGTCGTAACCTGCGAGGGAATTAAACCAAACCCGACTAAGATTAAAGCCATCATAGACTATCCTGTACCAAAAACAACAAAAGAAATTCGAGGATTTTTAGGATTACTTGGTTACTATAGAAAATTCATAAAGGACTTTGCCAAAATTACAAAACCACTTACCATATGTCTTAAAAAGGATGCAAAAATTGAACACACCGAAGAACTCTTAAACTGTATTAAAACCTGTAAAAGCTTATTGATTAATGAACCACTTCTGCAATATCCAGACTTCACTAAACCCTTTAACCTCACGACTGATGCAAGCAACTTCGCTATAGGAGCCATACTATCACAAGGTCCAATAGGAAATGATAAACCTATCGCCTATGCATCCAGAACTTTAAATGAAACAGAACTGAAATATTCGACTATCGAAAAGGAGATGTTAGCAATTGTGTGGGCTACTAAATACTTCCGCCCATACCTTTTCGGACGAAAATTCAAAATTTTATCTGACCATCGACCTCTACAATGGCTATTTTCACTTAAAGATCCAAACTCAAAGCTTGTCAGATGGAGATTAAAGCTGGAGGAATTTGATTACGAAGTAATATATAAAAAAGGCAAATCCAACACCAATGCAGATGCTTTATCCCGTGTCGAAATTCACACGAAAGAATTAAACAGTGTAGACGAGAATATGGAAGAAATAATGAAACTCCTCTCAAAAGATGACGATGATATCTCCATGATTAACCACCCCAGTTCCTTATCCGATCTGGAAGAATTTCTAACCGACCCAGCCGAAGAGTCTCAAAAAACTTTGAATCCGTCAACCCCTTTAGGTGACTTAGATAAAATCATCCAAAAAAATCAAACTGCAACGTTAACTCCCGAAGAAATAAAGATAATAGACGAAATCCTACATGAAGACAGCAAACAGCAAAAATCTAAAGCTCAGCCATCAAACTCCCAATACTTACAAGAAGATAACGATACAGATGTAACCAAACATTCCACGGCAGAAAATCCAATAATGGGAATTCCAATTAGCGAGAAACCACTAAATTGTTACAATAATCAAATAATTCTCAAGATAGTAAACCATAGCCCGGCGAAACCAATCATAGAGCAGTGTTTTGTAACAAAGAAGAGAATGTATGTCTAATTGGGAAAAAATGATCTTCACAACGACATTTTCCAGTTTTTCAAGAACTATATAGATCCGAAAAAGAAGTACGCCATTATGTTCGAGAATGATGAACTCTACAAATCCCTATGCAATATTCTACGAGAAACTTTTAAAAATTCCGCATTCGATCTTGTCAAATGCAACAGCCTCCTAGAAGATATAAACAGCACAGAGAGACAGAAAGAAATTATAGAGAACTACCATCAAGGGAAGACTAACCACAGAGGAATTAACGAAACCGAAGCTCAAATAAGAAAACGCTACTACTGGCCTACGCTAAAGAAAGACATCGAAGAAGTTATCAACCTTTGTGATACGTGCCAAGCTAACAAGTATGACAGAAATCCAATTAAGCCAAAATTTATGGTAACACCAACTCCAACAAAACCGTTAGAAATCATTCATATGGACACATTCCAAGCTAACGGACAAAAATTCCTTACAATAATTGATGCATTCTCGAAATATGGCCAAGCATATCCCATAGAAGGATCCAACGCAATAAATGTCCTTAATGCCTTCATGCTATTTATAACCCACCATGGACTCCCACACATGATAATCGCAGATAGTGGAACCGAATTCAAAAACGGCCTTGTTCAGGAATTTGTCGATACACACAAAATTTCGATTCACTACACAACACCAGATAATCCACAATCGAACGGAATGATAGAACGTTTTCACTCTACAATTTTGGAACACCTAAGAATACTTAGAAAAAAAAGGAAGACTCTGGGTATTAAAGAACATATGTTGTATGCTATTTTAGGATACAACAATTCCATTCATTTATCAACTAAACAAAAGCCAATCGAAATTCTAAATGGCCATATCGATCCTCAGGATCCATTTGACATCGATATTAACAGAACTCTAATAAATAACTATACACAGAGCCACAGATTAAAGACAAAAGAAATCTACAGTGAAATAAACAAAAAGCTACAAGAAACCAAACAGAAAAATATTGAAAAAATAAATCAAAAAAGACAAACACCAATAACTTATAAACCCAGCACAAAAGTTGACACTAGAAAAACAGTAAAAAGAAATAAACTTCTTCCGAGATTTTCTTCCCGCATTGTGAAAAATAATAATCCCGTAACAATAGACACTCAAGATACGTCAATACACAAAAAGAACATCAAACACCAGCCAAAGACTAACGCTAAAACTGCTTTACAGATGTACCTTAGTAGCAGCCCAACAAGTTCAAATTCAAAACCTGAAGGACAATCCAGGAATCCTCCCAGTTAAACTTGGACAAGCGAGGATACAGACCAGCACTCATGACTTCATCCACTATTTTCATCTAGAACCCATCGCAGAAGAGATTGAATCCATAGAATCTCAGTATATCACCACCAACAGAGCAATAGAAAATGGACTTAGTCAACCATATTTTGACAGCCTCCAAAACTTTGATAAAACTGTACAGTACCTCCTTTAAACAGCAAAAGAGAAACTAGACACACTATATCCAAAATCCAGAAGCAAAAGAGGACTTATAAACGGATTGGGAAGTGTAATAAAATCTATTTCTGGTAATCTAGATCAAGAAGATGCTGAAAGATACAACGCTGCCATTAAATCACTTGAAAATAACCAACAGAACATTATTACCAACATCAATAGCCAACTCAGTCTCAATAAAAGAATAATGACAAATTTTAACCAAACAATTTCATTACTTACACACAACCAAGAAATCATAGCTGAAGAGACAAGCAAAATTAGCTTAGAGATGAACCAATTCGTTTTCGATTTTAATGATTATATGCAATTTCGAAATATCCTTTACCAGATAAATCTAAATTTACAAACAATTATACAAATACTGGATGATCTACAAACAGCAATTACATTTGCAAGAATCAAAACTTTACACAACGGTCTCATTAAACCTGAAGAAATAAAATGGACCGTGCAAAAGATGCTTGAACACCACCTTGCATCACAGATTCCCTATATTCAGGAAGAAGACTTAACCAAATACTATGAAATCATAGACATTGATGGTTACTACACGAATCACACCCTTGTTTTCATTTTACACTTTTCTATTCTTCATTCCAAGTCGTTCACATACTTCCATTTATACTTTCTTCCAACTAATAATCACACAATAATCATTCCACCTGGTCCATACCTAGTCCACAACTCAGACCTTTTTTAATATATGGATGTACCATGCAAAAGAAGCGAATCCAAATCATTCATATGTCCTGAGAATTTTCCACAAGAGAATGACCAGACTAATGACTGCATCATCCAAATTCTCCAGTTAATCAATGATGCTGCCCAATGCCAAAGTGTTCCCGTCACTGTCACTACAACGATCATTCAAAAAGTATCCGATGCACACTACATTGCCGTTTTTCCAAAGGCTACGAAAGTATCTACCCATTGCACCACCACTGAAATAGAAGTACTCGAAGGGACCTATCTAATTGAGTTACCGCCAGGATGTGAACTACGAACCAATAATGAAATTTACATGAATTCCAAAACAACAATTAAAGAAGAACCACTAACATTACCAAAAGTCAAGACCACCACTATTCTGAAGAACCACCCAATAGTCAAACCCCTAAAATTGGACAGAATTCCTTTAGACGGACTACACAAGTTATCACAGGAAGAAGAAAGGTTCCAATCCATCCTTCCAACACAAATGGACCACAGCTATAATTGGTTTCAAATGAGTGTAGAGTAATAAATCATGAAGTGTCATAAAATTTGCCTGAATTTCGGTGTCGTCATGGGCGTAGGCAAATGGACGGATGTCAACTTCGTCGTCAAAAATTGATGTACCTCAAAATATCATATTTTGGATATTTTGAGATAACCAATTTTATTTAATTTTTCGATTAACTTATTCTTCAAACTCGTATTCCATTATATGGTCATTAAAGCTAATTACATTTTTATTTATAAAAACAAATTCACTTCCTTACTGAACGAATAAAAGCATTAGAAGAAACTGATAAGGGTATGACGCACCTCCTAATATTACTAAGAACTAAAATAAATCAACATGAATACTAATAACGCGTAATGAGGTTTTACTTACACTTTCATTATAATCCCTCTTTTATTTTATTATTATCATTCGACATTCGACATTCGAGTTAGTAATTGTTACTACACCAATTAAACGTACAGTAATATTGTGATATAGAAATAGTGAAAAAGTTATAAAATGGCGACATTTACTCCAAAGAAAAGATGTGTAAAAAATTCTCCGCTATCTGTTAGTGAAAAAGTTATAATTTTAAATGTATATGATTGCATAAAACACGATCACCCTAGTTTGTCTGTGCAAGAAAGTGTTGAGCGATGTGCCCGAATGACTGGAATTGGACAGTCCACGATTTTTAAATTATTGCGAGAAAGAAAGATATCAGGCCAGTTAAGTCCATGCAAGAGAAAATCAGGAAGACCAATAAAAATCTTAGGTGAAGACACCAAACGTGACATTCGAAGAAAAGTTCATTCGTTTTATTTTAAAAAGGAAATACCCACCCTTAACAAAATACTAATGGAGATAAGCCAAGATAACGATATTCCTTTGATATCCAGAAAACTTTTATGGAAAACTTTAAAAAGTATGAATTTTTCCTGGGAAAAGCACAATCGAAAGGCACTATTACTGGAAAGTGATGAAATCATTTGCTGGAGACGAAAATATTTGAGAACTATAAAACAGTACCGCAGAGAGCACAAGAAAATTTTTTATCTTGATGAGACGTGGATAAACGGTTATATAGTCCAAAAAATGTGGCAAGATAAAAATGTAACAAGTGCTCGCCAAGCTTTCATAGAAGGCCTTTCGACGGGTATTAAAGTGCCTTCGGGAAAAGGGAAGAGGCTTATAATTGCTCACATTGGAAGCGAAGAAGGATTTTTAAAAGAAGGTTTGTTAAGCTTTGAGTCGTGTCGGACGGGAGATTATCATGAGGACATGAATTCGGATGTCTTCGAAGACTACTTCGGGGAAATGTTAAAATTTCTTCCAGCTGATTCGGTCGTGGTTATGGATAATGCAAGCTACCATTCAAGGCGCATAGAGAAGGTACCAACTTCAGCTTGGAGAAAGCAAGAAATTATTAACTGGCTGTCAAATAAAGGTATTCAGTTTGAGACGAATTCAATAAAGAAGGAACTACTAGCCGTAGTAAAACAACATAAATCTCGCTTCATAAAATATGCCGTAGAAGATGTAGCAGAAAAGTATAAAGTAACTGTGCTACGCCTACCGCCATATCATTGCGAATTAAATCCCATAGAACTTATATGGGCACAAGTTAAAGGATATGTTGCAAGGCACAATACCACATTTAAAATGAAAGATGTCAAGGTATTGTTTGATTAAGCCATTATGGAAATCACATCAGAAAACTGGCAAAAAGCAATCCAGCATGTTTTAAAAGAGGAAGATAAAATGTGGAAACTGGACAACTTGGTCGATCAGGTGGTTGATCCTATAATTATAACACCAGGGGATGATGACAGTTCTTCGGATGAAGACTATAGTGATGTAGAATTGTAATAACGTATCCAGTAACGCAAACTGAAAAAAGAAAAAGATGAGCAGAATTCAACCACAGCAGAAGACATCCCTGACCAAAGCCAAGAGTCCTCAGAAACAGTTCACAGAGTTTTGTTCATCCCTCACAAAACTTCCCCAGGGGATGGAGAAATTACGATACATTAACCCCGATTGTCAGCAGTATTGCAGTTCAATAGTCCAGCCGATCAGCAGTTTCGACACATATTGCAGACAAGTCGTCATCAATTAATTTCATATAAATACTGTAAATTTTCATTTTAAAGTCAGTTGTAATTATATTAAATAAAGTGCTGTTACTCTGTCAGTTGTACCTTTAAAAGGGCCTTTTTAAAAAGTACCTTCGGGAGTGACAACCCTTAAGTCGCATCAGCTGTCTTCTTATTTAGAATAAAATAAGTAAAGTTTAAGCATATTCTAAGTGTGTATGTGTCGTGGTTGCGAAAGAGTGTGTAGAAGAGATAAAAGATACTTTAATTGAACTTTTAAACCTAGTAAGGCTTCAAAAATATAAAGTTATGGTCTATTACGGAAAATTTTCAAAGGCGAGTACATAATTTTATATTATAGCTAGTATATCCCTGATTACTAATAAATACGTAATAAGATTATATAAGAATATATTATGTATAAATCTATATACATATATATTCTTTCAACTCATCCTTTAAACGGAAAATTTTATAATGATGTCATGCCACTAACATTGTCAGCTACTATTTGAACGAAGTTGGTATTACGACCAGCGGAGAAATCTGATCTGAATCTGAATTTTAACGAATATGTTTGCGACAGGCTTGCTAAAAGTATTCGCAGCTGGGTATCTCATTTTATTACCTCGGATCTCATCAGATTGTTTTAGATGAATGGAAAGCAATTCCAAAAATTGAAATTTCCAACTTGGTTGACAGAAGAATTACTGCCGTTATGCTAGAGACAATACCGGATATTAGTAAAACCGACCTAGTTATTATCATTGCTTTTTTTATTATTTCTAATATAAACTGTAAAAATGTTACATATTTGATTATCTGGAAACAAAAGTTTTCCGAATACGTACCCTTAAAAAGCATATTTTAAAACCCTCTGACTCACCGTTCGAATCGTTAATAATAAAAGACAACATAAAAAATAAAATATTGAGATAATGTTATTAAAAAAAGTTTAGAAAGAGCCTATAATGTATCTACTTTCATTCTAGATGACAAAGTTCTTATGATACTTGTGATAAATTGAAACAAGCTGTTGTGCTGAAAAAAACAAGCTGTTTTGCATCCTGCTTTATACCAGATAGAAAGGCAAAAAGCTCGGTTTTGTTCGGAAAAATAGGCCCATAAGGTTTTTTTGCCTGATTATGTTAATAAAGACCAAAATAAGATTTAAGAGATTATTCAGGCGAAAAATTGTTCAAATATAAAAAAAAAAAATTTAAAAAATTTTAACAATGAATTTTTTTTATCACTGGCAATTTTTTTTTCAGACGAAAATTCTGAGCTTATTCTATTTTAAAACATCGTTTTCTACTTTTATTGAAGCGATTAGTGCAGGACGGGCACTTATTGTACAAGGAGAATTCAAACCAGTAAAAATTTGTGCATTAGATCTTGTATCCAAGCCGCAGCCAAGCGTCCGTCCTGTCGTATTCACTTTATTAACGATTAAAAAAAATATTCTAAAATTAAATAAGCCCAAAATACTTATCGGTAAATGATAGAACAAGGTTTAAACCTAGAATTTAGGTCTTTTTATTTAAAAATAAAAGTCTTTACTTGTCTTTTTGAGCTTTTAAAATTGTAATTTTGCGTTTTATTCATTTTCAAATTGTTTTTAACTCGAAAACAATAAAGTTTACAGCAAAATAACAAGAGACCAAACGTGTTCAGAATGATCTAAGAAATTAAAAAAAATTGCTCTAGTCGAAAAAATAGATTGCTACAAGTTGTTAAAAAAAATATTTAAAAAACTCTGAACAACTTTTTATATAGACGACCTCTTGAACCTTTATGCAAAAAAATCTTATGGGAATATTTTTCCGAATAGAACCCGAGATTTTCGCCTTTAGGCGAAAATCTCTCTTTTCTAAAAAGAGTTTTTTAATCTGAATAACTGATCAAGTTTTAAAGAACCGTTTATAACTTACAGTGGTAACATCAATATTGATGCATTTAAGGCATTCATTGGTATCTTATACTTATCAGAATTGATGAAGTCTAACGATAAAAATGTAACTTCTCTTTTTGCAAGTGATGGAACAGGATACGATATTTTTTGTGCTACAATGAACGTGAGTCGTTTTTTGTTTATTTTATATTGTTTGTGCTTTGACGAGGTAACAACAAGAGAAGACAGAATAGCTGAAGATAAATTAGCAGCAATTAGAAAGATTTGGGACATATTTATACATACTTAATTGCCAGTCCTCATATGTCCCTGGAGAATATTTGGCTGTTGACGAAATGCTTCTACCGTTCCTGAGCAGATGATCGTTTAAAATGTATATGCCCAAAAAACCAGCTAAATATGGATTAAAAATTATGTGTTTATGCGATTCACGTATATTTTTCATGTGCAATGCTTTTGTTTATACCGGAAGGGAAGCAGAGCCAGAGTTGATTTGTCAGTCCCTACCCGCGACGTTCTGATTTTTGTCACTTCTTTACAGAAAACAAATCACAACATTTAATTCAATTGTGTGAAAAACTGAGGGATCAAGAACTGACCCTTTTTGACACTAAAAGAATTATTAAGCCGCAATCAGCACTTGAATTTAAACCAAATAGAAACCGAAAAGTAGGATCATTATAGTTTATTTTTATGAACGAGAGAGTAATTAGCATAATTTTAACTGGTAGCTCCGACCACTCCATGGGCGTGCTCAAGATTAATTGAAAAATTACTTTGAATAATTGTAAAAAATAAATGAATTATTTCAGTGTTATCAAGTGTTATGCGTATGTAAACAAAAGTGACCTCTTTTATCACACACTATATTAGAACTGACTGGCCTACATTAAAAAGGGTTTTAAAAAATTCACATTTTTTTTAATTTTTAAAAATTACAAAAGAGAAAAAGAGTTTTTAAAACCGTCTAAGGTATGTTAAATAGATGAATAAAAATATTAATATAAAACTTACAGCTACTTGTTACAAATCCAAATCAGATTCAGAAGATGAACTTTCAGAACCAAGATTTATAATAACTGGCTCGATCATTTTATCAGTAATATTGTCCAGCTTCCACATTTTTTCCTCTTCTTCAATAGTGTGATTTACTGCCTTTTCCCAGTTTTTAGGTTTTGCATTATTTACGGCCTCCAAAAACAACTGTTTAACATCATGAATTTTAAAAGTGGTATTTTTTCTTGAAACTTCACTCTTTATCTGTGCCCATACCAGTTTAATCGGGTTTAATTCACAATGATATGGTGGGGATCTAAGTACTGTCATTCCACGATTTTTGGCAATTTCATCAATTTCGTATTTTTTAAATTTTTCTTTATGAAGGGCACACAACGAATAAAGTTCCTTTCTTATAGATCCGGGATGGTACGTAATATTTTTGAACTCAGCCAATTCTGCAAGTCTTTTTTTAACCACTTGGTTGTGGGCAGTCCTTCTATAAGTCTGGAGTGATAACTTGCATTATCCATTACTATTACACAGTTCTTAGGAAGAAGATCTATCATTTGTTCGAACCATTCTTGAAAGACATCAGCGTTCATGTCTTCATGGTAGTCACCGGTACGAGTTGATTCAAAAGTTAATAAACCACCTTCAACAAAATTGTCTGAACTGCCAATGTGTACGATTATCAGCCTGCGTCCCTTTCCTGATGGTGGGTTTAAACCAGTAGATAAGTTATTTACAAAAGCGTGCCTTTGACTTGTAACAGTTTCATCCTGCCAAAATTTATTTGGTGTATGACCCTCGTTGATCCATGTTTCATCAAGATAAAATATTTTTCTTTTTTGGTTTCTCATTTCCTTTATGGTTCTTAGAAAATGTCTTCTCCATATGACAATATCGCTTCTTTCTAATAAAATAGACTTTCTGGGATTCTTTTTCCAGCGGAAGCCTATTTCTTTTAAAAGTTTCCATAACGTACTTCGACTCATTTCTGGGTAATCCTTATCATCTTGAACTGAGACAAGAACTTTATCCAATGTTGGAAATTCTTGTCTAAAGAAGAATTCATGCACTTTCCGTCGAAGTCCTTCTTTAAAGTGATATTCTATTTGAAATTTTGGTTTCCCTGGAGCATTACGTGGACTTTGAAAACTACCACATTTCTCTTCTTTAATAACTCTGTAAATCGTAGATTTCCCAAGACCAAGTGTACTGCTAACTAACTCAACGGTCTCATCAACACTTTCACATAAACGTTTGTCTGTAAATGATTTAAAACAATTAAATATTAATGTTTTTTCATTAACTGTTAGAGGACCAATTTTTCGGCATTTACACGGCACTTCCAAATTTTCCATAACACTAGTATACACAATAAACTGCACCTTGCAACTGAAGTACCTACTTTTAGTGAACTGTTAAGAATTTTGAATACGCCACTTGGACCTTCCTACAAAATGGAAAAACACACTATCACATTTTCTGTGGAATAAGTTTAGAAGGTAATTATCTAGTCAATTACTGTCGTAGATTCCTGGAATTAAAGAATTAAATGTTTGATTGTTGAAACCCTTACTTCGTGGAATGCACTCATTTCAGATAAAATAAAACGTTTTATTTTATCTAAAAAATTAAACTTATTTTATTACATCTTATTATTATCTTAAGTCCACCTTATGTCATAAGGAAGATGTGTAGACAGCATTTTAAAAATAATTATAGGCAGATTTACATTACCGAATGGGTAATTAATTTATTATAAATATTTTTATATCTACTATGTTTAGTTCATTGTAGGACAGCAGGTGAAAAAATTTAATTTGCTATTTATTTTCAGGCACAAAAAAACAAGTCGCCGAACTCGTTCTCCCAATAAATATCACCATCAAACGTCGGAAAATTTTAATTATAACGACCGCCAAAAATACCGCACGAGGTCAAGCGTGTCTTCCACATCTTCCCGTCGAACTCCTCCGCCACCCGATCTAAGGGTAGACTTCTTCAGTGAAACTTCCGCAGACAGCAGCGTCTTCCAAAGACCGTCAACGTCATGCCAGATGAACGGCGCCTCGACGCCGACATTTCATACGCTTGCCGTCTACGGGCCGGGCGGCGGCGCGTCTACTGAGAAGCGAGGCAGCGTCTGTTTGAATAAATGTCTACGAGAGGTGAGTGTCAAGCACTGTTTCTCTGATTCATGAGATACGAATATCAACGGTTACGCCAGTAGCGTGTTTATGTAAAACAGCAAAAATTAAAAAAATATGTTAGTCAAAGGAGTTTATTTAAAAATTTCTACGATTATTCCATTTTTCATTGACTTATAAGATAAGATCATGTTGAATAGTCTAATAGTCCAAGACAATATAATTAAGGTACCTATATATCTTAAAACTACTAAAATGAAAACAAATTCTATAAAAAAAATTAACGGTAGAAATTCTAGAAAAAGATCTAGAAAAATCATTTAGTGCAAAACATATAATCTAGAGTTCTTGAACTAAACGTACTATTTGAACATTTAAATGTTGAATGAGACAATACTATCACATTTGGACGTTGTACATGTATGACGATCATAAAATTATTTAGAATAAAGTATAAAGTAGACTAGGTCAAGTTTATATAAACAATTTTAAAATATAGCTAAACCGGTAGTTTACTTTTCAACATCATCGGTGTGTTCAAAAAACGATATATGTAATATATTGTAATTTAAAATACTTTTCTTTGTATTATCTGCTTTTTATTTATTTTTTGTATTTACTTAATTTTTTTTTGCTGATTTATTTTTATTTATATTTATATACATAACCATGACAATGAGGTTCTCCGAGTTCCACAGGAAAATCTTTTGCAGCTATCTACTCAATCCGATAGCTGCTTTAATGTGGACTGTCCAAGTTGCTCAATGATTTTATGTATATATATATATATATATATATATATATATATATACATATTCTTATTCTGTTTTTTCCTTATATTCTTTGAATTGGAAAAAAATGAGATAAATTACTTTTTTGACCACAATTTTGACAATGATCATTTTCGAGAACACGAATTTTATGTAGGTGTGTGTAATAGCAGACCTGGCCATATCGAAGGCGTGTTAGTGTTACCAAATATTTGCTGAATAATTATAATTATATGGTGGGAACTACATTTTATTTGGTATTTGCTTTTGTATACTACAGTATCTAGAAGGGTTGATATTAGTATGATGTGATCAAAATTCGTTTAAAATCTTTTATTTAAATATAAACGACTTTTTATATATAGATAAGATAAAAGATATTTTATTTAAATATAAATGACTGACTGCATCACAAAACCTTACGGGTAGTTTATTATTTAAACCATTATTAACACTTTTTTGTCAGCCTATTAACAGGCTCGTTATGATCGACACCGATATATACTTTAGTCCATATAAAATTAATGTTTTTATTAATTTTTTGCAGTTCTAAAACCCAATTTTTTGTTGCATATATGATAAAATTGAAGGAGTAACTTGGCTTTTTAGCCAAAACTAAGGAACTTAGAATAGACAGGGAGTCCGACATGATCATTGCAAAATCAATTATAAACAGTGTCACTTATGTCAAAGCTTCGTATATTTCAATATCTTCAGCACTAAATATAGACAATATATTATCCAGTTTGTAGGGATAAATAATATTTTTGAAGAGAATATAAAAAGCACTGTCCACACCATCCCTGGACATAAAGGCATGAGTATATTTGGCCACAGATTCTTTAAAGCTTTGAAGCATTGAAGTTTTGAGTTTAATAAGTTAATATTAATGTAAAAATTATCACTATAAGAAGCTTTTACAATCTTAATATTAAGAAACAAAAATTGTAATTATTATTTTCGTTGGGAATAAGCCACCATATGGATTAAAAATAAGTTTATTTTTGACATTTTGATTCCTAAAAAAAACAGCATGTGATCCGTCTTTAAAAAGACAATGATGACAACATTGTCATTGACAACAAAAGTCAACATGCCACGATGACAGTAAAATTCTCCTGTTAGTGACTCCATAGTAAGTTATCAGGAAAAACCAGGAAAAAACCTCATAATACTATCCGAACGTATTAAGTATTTGGCATTACATTTAGTTTACTCTCAATAAACACCAAATTTTGATTTTATCTGTGTTATTTAAAAACATAATAGACTACAAGCCCTGAAACATTTTCAAGGGGTCATTTAACTCAGCAGGAATTACACATATTATATCAATACTACAATATATAATAACCTTGACCTACTACAATATATAATAACCTTAACCTAATATTGACCTTCCTTTTTGTTTATATAAATACAGCTGATGACCCAATTTTCGTACGAAAAGATTACGTGAAATTTCCGTAAGAGATATGAAGATCTTTCTTTAATTTTGAAGTTTTTAATTATTGGATTAATATGTATTGTGTCGTTTTTGCTCGTTCTAATGTCTATCGCTATAATCCGTCAGAGAGATAGGAGAGTTGTAATAAAAAGAAATGTTTTCTGTTTTACAGTCCGCGTTTGTCCGTGGTTGTTTTTTGTTATACAAGTAGGAGGAAATAATGATATGAATTCGTTTGTCCATGGCTACGGCCGATTTGTTAGTGACTTAGAATGAAAGTATTGTTATGTTCCTTCTGTCTGTTACCTTTGTGTCTTTGTGTGGTCAGATATTGTAGTAGAGGTATGTTGGTACTGTAAAATATTTTGTGGTTTTATTATTGTGTTTTTGAAATATTTTGTAGGACGTACAGGCACTTTGGATTTTTGTATCCTTGGATATTTCTGTTGAAGTAGGACTTCTGGTGTTTTCAGCAGTATTCCTTTTTGTAAGTTAACATTTTTGTGGTTTTCTAATATGGTTTATTAGACCAAATAGAAGGGTTAGGCCTTTCTTTGTGTTGTGGTGTTTATGATATGGTAAAATCAAAGTTAAAAACACTTGCATTGTCCATTGTGATGCTTTGTTATGCAGAGGTGAAAGGTTCTTCAGCTCTCTAACTCTATCCCATCTTCAGCCCAGTAATTGCTTAGTCCCCACTTTCAACCCTCTATAAGTGATACCCAATTTGGTAAAAATTGAAACAAAATAACGTATGTAAAGAAAAGCTAAAATCTATTAAATCCTGTAAAAAGATAAATCCATAATAATCTTAGCAGACACGGAAAATTTAACTATCAATATGTACAAAGCTTAATAACTGGACAAAATTCAAGAACTAGGTAGTCACAAATGATCCATACAAAAAAAAACTAAGTAAACCCTTGAAAAACGAAACCTAGAAAGAACCCTATCTAAGTTTATGGATTATTTGACACACTACCAAAGAAAAACAATAATATTAACAGAACACTACACTCTGAGATAGCGCGT
>NW_027312874.1:0-25190 GCF_040954645.1 Diabrotica undecimpunctata
CGCGCTATCTCAGAGTGTGACTGTCTCCTTTATTTCCTTATCTTTTAGTCTTCTCATATCACATTTTTGTTACTATTCTTTTTTGTAGCTTTTTTAAATCTAAACGTAAATTTACCAATAACAGGAATGTGATCTGACGATACGTCAGCACCAGGGTAATTTTTAACTGATAGGCATCCATTATGGAATCTCTTGTTCACCATTATGTAATCAATTACAATAATCAGTTATTGATTACATATAATCAATTATATGTAATCAGTTATAATTTTACTCTAGAGTAAAACTTTAACGGAGTAAAAATTTAACATTACTCCGGGCTGTACAAATGGATGTAGGTGAACATTTTAATGTATGGTAATTATTGTACTTATTCGTTACAACGAAACCGAAGATATTGCGGAACAAGTTTGGATTGGAAGATCCGAGTCATTGGTCCCACCCAGGGCCATTACGTAAAATTCTTAACAGAAGGTTTTTTAATGCATCAAGAATTGCAATTTAGCATTTTTAGGTCGAAGGATTTCTGAGGTTAGTTAAAGTTTTTTAAGAAGAGTTCCACTCACTGCAGAAAAATTGACTTTAGCTCTGGGACGAGTAATATACTCTTCGAGTAGTCTCGTTTTGGAAAACGTTGGATCATAACGAACCATATCCTGAAACTCTTCAGCAGTTAATATAGCTATAAGACAATTACCAGCAATATATTTAATATTTTATTGGAAAATATGCAAAGACGTTGCCATTTATTTATTGAAAGTTGACGAGGATACATTAAAAATTAAGTAAACTATTGACTGCTTTTTTTAAAAAATAGTTTTTTCTGTCTAATAAAATATTTGTTTAATTTTATTTAATTATTTAATTCAACGAGGTAATTGACTAAAACCTTAGATTAATTACAGTTGCGTTTCTATTATCTACACATTTTTTGTATTATTCAAATTGAAAAATCTTGTAGTACATTACGAAGGTTAACATAAAGTCACGTAAAAGCAATAAACATATTTCAATTCCCAATCAAGCCAAAGCATACCTTTGGCTTGCTATAAAAATGAATTTTTTTGTCGAATCATTCTGTCAATAAACAATTTCGAGCAAATTGATGAGCAGAATGGCTTCCGAGGTGAAAGGCCCTTATCGATAATATATTCCAAAGTAGACAAACGACTGAAAACTATAGACAGGAATCTAAGTGCTCACCTTATTTATGTTGCATTGCAATGCATTTACATCTATAGAAACAAAAGAGCATTAGTAAAAGTCGGCATAGAAGCATAATCCATCTTCATAATAAATCAATAAAACAGAGTTGTGCTTATTCCTGACTCTATTTCATATACATTTTGACGGTGACTCTTGTCTTGTCATTAGTAGTTTTTATTACTGCCATAAGAGACGAACAATTTAATATTGTGTAACTAATTAATAAAGTTGTTCTTTCTGCAGAGAAACGCATTTGAGTTTTACTAATGAAACTTTGCTGATTGAAGAAACAAACATTAATACAAAACAAAATTTGATGTAGTTACCATCTCTAAGATTTGTTCTAAAGCTTCCATTGAAACTCCAGTTGTGAACATTTGAGATTATTCAGTGTGAGTACTTTGCTGTTCCGATAAAATAATCGTTAAAGAGTATATTTCTATCTTCATCCATATAACCTTTTAAAGTATCTTTATCTAACGTGATCCACACTTTTCTTTTAGTAGGTACCCCTTTTTGTTAGAATTATTTTTACTTTTAGAAAAGCTGCTGTGGCCTGTATTTTTTCATTATTGGAAATATTTTACACAACAATTAGCATTATAAATATTTCATTTGTCTTGATCTTAATTAAGGTTATGGTGATGCTACTTTGATGAACATATAATGCATTTATGAAAGTTATTAGAGGCAATAGAAAATTAAAAATTCAAACTAAAATTTTTTAAACGCATTTTCGCAAAAAACTCTGTAAAATACTTGAGTCAAATCTTTGGAGACTTTGGAATCACAAACCTTTGGATAATTTAAACATAAAAGCTAGAACTGATGAAGAATTGGAAGACAAAGTGTTTAAGCAGAAATCTAGTTCTATAGAGCGTTTCACGTTAAGAAAATAACATTGCGGGGATAGGGCCATATATTTCTTATGGACGATAGAAGCGCAGCGATGCCACGATGAACACAAGCACGATTCAGGGCTGTATAATTTGTATTTTCGTTTTCACAGACATGAATTAAATTAATGTTTTTTAACGTAATTGACCAAAAGTGACCATTCGAAACAAGAGATGAAAAGTAAGGAAAATGATTTTAATTAAATAAATAGGTAGTACCTATTTACAAAAGATAATTTTATATTTATCTTATTTTAATTATAGTAACGACAGTTTATTTGTTTTTCGGTAAGAATATCATATACCATGAATCATAGAAATCAGTAGAAATATTGCTTAGTTAAATCATGCACTTTGCCGGCTATTAAAGATTTAAAAGCAAATAAACGGACCGCTTGGAATGCGTATATCTAATTACTAATTGCAACTTAAAATAATACGGTGTGCGTATGTCAGCGATTTTATGTCGTTGTCTGAGATTACATAATGATAATACGATTTTGTGCTTTGTGGTTCTTCAGTTGTTATTCTTACAGTTAAATGTTAATTGAAAATGGAAATTCGAAAAATATATCGAGAATCTAGTTAACCGCATGCTTGAGAGTTTTGGCAACACTGATCTCCATAAGCCTAATGTTATTTTCTTAACGTGGAACGCTGTATAGAATCTCACGAAAATACAGACGAAATATTAAAAGTGGTAAACTTAATCAATTTTGAAGATATAAAAAATAATCAACGCTCAAATATTAATCTACAAAATACTACGAATAAATACAGGTTCAAGAATGACATACATTATAAAAAATCAAAAAGAAAAGACAAATGTATTTTATCAGTTGTTAAATAAAATAACATCATTTTACACAGTCAAAATAAAACTACTAACGTTAAAAAATGTGTAATAATAGTGAAATCTGCATAAAAAAACAAATCAAAAAGAAACAAATCTAAATGGGGCTTAATTTCACAGTTAGGACCAGCGACTTATCCATTGGAAATTGTTTCCATCGATACCGTTGGTGGTTTTGGAGAATCTCGATCAACAAAAAAATATTTACACCTTTTAGTAGACCATTTCCCACAAGATACCCTTATATTTTGGCATCGAAAATACAAAATTCTAACGACCTTATAAAAATAATTAAAACTGTTCTGACTGATCAATATCCTGGCATAAATTCTAAAGAATTTAATATTTTCCACGGAACAATCAAGCTAAAATGATATTTACTGCTGTTGATGCAGCATTTTCAAACAGTATCAGTGAAAGACTAAACCAAACATTGGTTAATAAAATAAGATGCAAAATAAATGAAAGTGACAAGAAAACAGCATGGACAACAGTTGCCCAAGAATGTGTACAAAATATAATAAGACAGAACATACAATTACAAAATGTGCTCCAAAATATTTATTAGAAGGATAAAATGTATCCAATCGAATTTGAACGTTAGAACTTTGTTTAAGCTGGTGCTTCTTCAAGGAGAGGCGTGGTGATATAGAAAAGGAGCGCTGTGAGGGAGAATTTAGATAACTCAACCAAGCCATAAGCAGAAGGTAACTTTGGTGTTACCTCCCATACTAGGAACGGCTCTGAATTAGCGTTTTTGGCATGCAGTTCATTTATCTGCGAGATTTGAGGGGAGTTGCTTCAAGGATATCGTAGTACTATTATTATTTCAAGGCCCTGAACATCTACGTCCAGGGCCTCTCTTACCCTTAATCTTGCCTTGTAGAATCAACTGTAGAAGTCGGTATTTATCATTACGCTTGATGTGGCCGAAGTAAGTCAATTTTGTGTTTTTTATGGTGTTAATAATTTCTATGTCTTTTCTTAGCCTCTGGAGAATAGTTATGTTATTTGTGTGGTGTATATATATATGAGACCCTCAACATACGTCGGTAGCACCACATTTCAAATGCCTCTAATCGTTTTATGGCATCTTCTGCAAGACTCCAGCTTTCTACTCCATAGAGCAGGATACTAAAGACGTAACATCTAAGAATTCTTATGCGTATATTGATACTTAAAGATAAGTTGCAGAGAATCTTCCTAAAGCTGTTGAAAGAAGATTAAGAGTTAAAGAAGAAGAAGAAGAAGAATTAAAATTGTTAGTAAATATTCAAAAGACGAAAAGTATGAAATTAAAATTTAATTATTAAATTTAATGTATTTATTCGAGATTAGTGAATGTCTAAAATAAATTTAAAATAA
Organism: Diabrotica undecimpunctata; assembly: GCF_040954645.1. Classification (NCBI taxonomy): domain Eukaryota; kingdom Metazoa; phylum Arthropoda; class Insecta; order Coleoptera; family Chrysomelidae; genus Diabrotica; species Diabrotica undecimpunctata. The sequence goes on from NW_027312874.1 coordinate 4,321, forward strand.
GCTTTATTGTAAAGAAATACTCGAAACTAATTGGTAATTGAGACTATCAAAAATGAAAATGGAATCCCCTCATAAAGTAATGTAATTTATTACCTGTAAAATGAGAAGGAACTAAAAGTCTTTTCCCAAAAATTGTATGGAAGTTAAAGAGTGGTTATTTATTTTACCAAATTTCAAGTATCAAGTTTCACACTGTTAAATCAAGCAGGGCATGGAATGGGCTAATTTATGGTGGATATGTCGGCCTCTGTAGATTTCTTTAACAAAGCGGCTGTCTATCATAGACAGACAGGTTAATATTCGCTGGTACAGGACCAATTATTATGATGTGTTTGTGTATGTTATGTAGCACTATAGATGTGTTAGGTGGGGTTTTACTTAATCACTACAAACACTCGTAAATATTTTTGGATTTAAACGTTTTTTATTAACTATAAATTAACTTAAAAATTAACAGCGGTCGAAAGAAAATAAAAAGGTTATATTTATGTATGCGTATTATTTATGTACGTTGTACGTTTGAAAGTTTAAACTCGAATGAATGCTTTTGTTTGGTGACTATTTTAATATAATAGTCTCTAAAAAGGCGGGGATAGTTAAAAAACATATGAGCCACACTGGCGCACTCTCGTTTTTATATACAATTAGCGTAAACAATTATGTAATACAAAGTAATGAGATGAGAAGCAGTGAAGAACCCATATACTGCCTGCTTAGTAAAAACGGCCGATCTAGAATTTTACGCGCTATCTCAGAGTGGTTATAATCCACTAATTTTAGACGTTTGTCCTTTCTGTCACCTTAAATCGTACAAAATCATAAATTTGTTTGTCCTTTTTACAACTAACAGCCCGGTTGTGCTTGATTAATCATCATATATGCTGTATACTTAGTTAAAGCGTCATGTCTACATCAAATTGTGAAGATAGGACTTTGTGGCTAAGTAAGTCGTGTTAAAAAGTTGAAATCATTCAACTGGTGAAATTAATGTTGACCTAACGCTTATACGAAACTTATGACTAGGGGAATTACTGTGAAGTCATGTGAATACCCGATCGTGTTTCATATAGATATTTGATAGATAATTGGATGTACATGTAATAGTATGTAATAATTTTTGATGATTTAATTTGTATTTTGTGGCGCTTGCAGCAAGCAGGCTTATTTGGTAATTCTAGTAAGTGTAACTACTGTACTTTTTGATTCGCTGTGTTAAGTAAAAATAAATATAAATAATAATTGAGTAGTCAGTAAATTTTTGTTTAAAAAAAAAATGAGTTGCATTCTTCTTCTTAAAGTTCCATCTCCTATCGGAGGTTGGATATCATAACGGCTATGGTCACTTTGTTGGCTGCTGCTCTGAAAAGTTGTAGTGAACTACAGTTAAACCATTCTCTAAGGTTTCTCAGCCAGGAGATGCGTCTTCTTCCTATGCTTCTTCTTCCTTGGATCCTTCCTTGCATAATAATTCTCAGCAGCTCATATTTTCTCCTCTGGTTATCTGACCCAAATACTCTAGTTTTCTTCTTTTTATGCTGTTCATAATTTCTAACTCCTTATTTAGACGTCGTAGTACCTCAGCATTGGTAATCCTTTGAACCCACTAAATTTTTAATATTCTTTTGTAACACCACATTTCGAACGCTTCTATTTTTCTTATGTGTTGTTTCTTCAATGTCCAAGCTTCCATTGTATATAGCAAGATAGAAAATATGTAACATCTTAGAGCCCTCAATCTGAGATGCAACTGAAGGTCTCTGTTGGTAAGCATTGTCTTCATTTTCACAAATGCTTGCCTTGCAATTTCAATTCGGACTTTGATTTCTCTGCTTTGGTCATTTTTGTCATCAACCCAGGTTCCCAGATATTTGTATGTCTCTACTTTTTCTATTTGGGTTTGCTCTATCATTAATCTTTCATTTCCATGTTGCGTTTTTGAGACAATCATAAATTTAGTTTTTGTCTTATTTATTTTTAGTCCGTATCTAATGCAATAATCGTTAATTCTATTTACCAATTCTTGTAGCGATTTCAGGGTGTCTGCCATTATAACGGTGTCATCAGCGAATCTTATGTTATTTACTATTCTTCCGTTAACAGACAGTCCATCACCCAGATCCGCTATCGCTTCCTGGAATATGGCTTCACTGTACACGTTAAACAGTAATGGTGACAGAACACAGCCCTGTCTTACTCCTCTCTTTATATCTATATTTTCGGATTTTTGTTCTTCTATCTTTATATTGGCCTTTTGATTCCAATACAGATTGATAATGATTCGTAAGACTCGTCTGTCTATATCTTTGTTTCTCAGTACTTCTATTAGTTTTTCATAGACCTTCGAATGACCCTGTCGAATGCCTTCTCGAAGTCGATGAAACAAGAATAAATATCTAGGTTTATAATGCGAGTTGCATTAGCATTGCATAATAAACAGTTTCGAGAAGAAATACGTATTAAAGGCAAGAAAAAGAAAAAACGAGAATTTGCTGATGCAGAAGTTGAATTTAATGCAGCATTCAGAAACAACACTCAACTCGGTGAGGATAAAATTATATCAATTAAACAAACACTTTTCCAATAATATTAATATGATGTGGACATCGATATTGCAGAAGAATCTTTGCCTTTTATTAAGCAGCCAATTAATAATATCGTGAAAAACGCAATCTACACTGTTGAACTGAAATGTGATAAAATTTATACAAAGAAAAGTACAATCAGAAAACGAAAAAAGTATGATTTTGTCACCAGCTACTAGAAAAAGGCAAAAACAGTTTCATTGAAGCAAAAGCATTTTATTAAACCACCATATAATCCAGAACAGCGCAAGTTAAAGTATGCATCAAAAGATACAGCAAGTTATTAATCAACTAGTGTGGGAAATGAGTGCAGAAGCCAGAAATACATTTATATACGGTTGTATAAAGCGCTTCGATATAAAACGAAAAACACCTGGAATAAACACATGTCGCAGAAATACGTTCAAGTATTACCTGAAAAATATTACTGGTGATGAAGTTAATGTCTGCAACACCTTTTCTCCTTCCTACTCTGGGATTTGATGTTAACAATAACCGAATTTTGAAAACTATTCGAAACTCTCCAGCAGTTACGACCATAATACCTGTTCCTGATAAAAAAGGACGTCATCCATGTAAATGGAAAATTGATACTGTTCGTATTAAACAACACGTACAGTTATTCAATCCGACAATAGCACATTATCGCCGAGAACACTCACCAAATAGGCTGTCTTTGTCCAGTGATATTTCTATTACACAAACGCACAAGCACGTCAAGGAAATGTATCCACTATCCAGATATGAAAGTCAGTTAAGAAGTTTATCGTAAAAATGTTAATGATATGAATATATCATTTGCAAAGCTGGGTCATGAAGAGTGTTTTGAATGTGAAACATACAACCTACATAAATCTGAGACAAAATATAATGAAGTTAATGAAAATGCAGACTGTGACTTCTGTCAAACACGGAAGAAGCATAAACTTTTATATGACTTAGCACGGAAAAAAATATCAAAATGATGTGGCTGTGTCCACAACCTCTCACGAAATGTATATTTCTGTTAATTTACAAAAGGTGATCATGTTACCTCGGGCAGAGATGTTCAAAGAGGTAATATTGGTTCCTCGCATTATTAGGCAGAAAAAGGAAGACATCATTTCGACTTTTTACAAATTTATTTTACATCACAGAGATGAAAAAATATAACATTCTAGTTAGATAACTGTGCATCGCAAAACAAAAACTGGGCAATGCTTTCCTTTCTAATATATATTGTATAGTCCTGAAGTTCAGTTACAAAATTGGACTCTAAAATTTTTTGATGCTGGACACACTTTTATGGCATCTGATAGTTTTCATCATCAGATAGAAAAGGCACTAACAAAAAAGGGTAAAGTATTAGACTTTAATGACGTTAGATCTTGTGTCCAGAATTCAAATTCTGGAAAAATGCATATATTATCTATGGAAACAGAACATTTTTATGCATGAAAAGATCATAGCTCAAAACATAAAATTAATCACTTGCCACCAAGGCCATATTTATGAGATATAGTTCTTATTTCTTATTAAGACTTTAAGTAAAAGCCTTAAATACAAAGTAAATCTTAATTTCCTTATGGTAAAAAAAAGCAGACATACCCAAACCGCATAGGGCTCGAGGGATTGACATAAAGAGAAAAGAAACTTTGCTAAATAAGCTCCGCCCAATATTACCTAGTGGTGATAGTGGTCCACCAATAGAATAGTGTTTTAATGTGCCAGTGTCAGAATCCGTCGTTGAAAATATAATAATTCTAAATAACCAATACATTATTAATACTTAATTAAAAAGCCCTATCTATCACATGTCAAACTTGGGGTAGTTTTAAGTGATTGCTGGTAAACGAAAAAAATTTAATCCCAATTAACTACGTATATGCAAAAAAGCAAATCAGCTTTTTAAAATGAGGACTACACGGTATTAACTACAAATATTGCTGTTTCTCAAAAGTCTAATATTGCCAGTTTTTACTTAGCAGGGCAGTATAGTGGGCAAAATAATGTCCCACGTATTCTTCGTTCACAAATTGTTGAGAGCACGAAATATGCCTCAAACTCATAAAACGGTCGTAAATCATAGGCGTTCCTAAGGTGTTTATTCATTAAAAAATAATATAATATTTTAATACTGTTATATATAATATTGATAATATTTTAATACTAATATATTTAGCAAAAAAACAATTAAAACTTTCACGACTAATGTTGGTTATTATATTATATTAATAAAAATAAGAATTTAACCATTAACAATTTTGTAAATAAGAATACCTTATCTCTTTGGATATTTCAATACTAATCTTCGCGTTTAATCACTTTACTAGAAAACCTGGAATTCATATCCGAAGGTACTATTCGTTGCAAGATAATTAAGATGGAATTCCCCAGATTTTTAATAATATAATTATATTCGAAACCTAACTTGAAAGGGTCAAGTTATTACGAACGAAAACAATTTTTTTGTTTAGTACGTTTATGATCGCATGTAATTTACGGCTCGTCGGTATTTCCGCGTCTACGGCAGTAATTAGCGTCTCGAATATTTCTTTTGCGAATTATATGCAGTGCGTGAGTGATTTTTTAATCCATATACCTACGAACATATACGTACCTTTCGCTCGTGCTCGTTTTGTTGGATTGTTTGTGATGGCTTCATCATCAAGTTTTACACCGGTACTGTTGCGTACAGTCAGTAAGTCTGTCTATTCACCAAGAGAGAAGACTATTGTCTTGAATGTTCACGATGCTCTGATTTCTCAGAATCCCACAAACACTGTTCGCAACATAGTCGAAAGTTGTGCCAACATGACTGGCGTAGGAGAGTCAACTTTATATAGATTCCTATCAGAAAGAAAAAAACACGGTATAGCTAACCCAAACACAAACGAAAACTTAAAGAGAGGGAAAAAGCCTATTGAAATTGATGAATTTGCCAAAAATGATATTCGAAGGAAAATTCATGGATTTTTTTTCAAAAAAGAAATACCAAACCTAAACAAAATTTTACAAGAAGTTAGAGAGACGACCCGGATTTGCCTCATATCGGACGAACTAAATTGTGGCAAGTTTTAAAAGAATTAAATTTCCGGTGGGAGAAATCAGACCGAAAATCACTTTTGATTGACCGGGAGGAGAAGATGATGTTGAAGAAGAAATTATCTAAGATTCATACGAAAATTCCGGGCTGAAGAAAGGCCCATCTTCTACCAGGATGAAACGTGGGTTAACTCAGGTCATACTCTAAAAAAAATTTGGTCAGATAAAAATATATTAAGCTCCAGGCAAGCCTTTATGGAAAGTTGGTCTACTGGTATCTCCCCTTCTGGTCTACTGGTATCTCCCTTTACCTTCTGGTAAAGGCAGTAGATTAATAATTTCTCACATTTGCAGTGAAAAAGGATTTGTTAAGCATGGTTTGTTGGAATTTCATTCCAAAAGCACAAAAGACTATCACGAGGAGATGACAGCTGATGTTTTCGAAGAGTATTTTGAGCAAATGATTGAACACATACCACCAACTTCAATTATAGTATTAGATAATGCACCTTATCATTCACGACTAGTAGAAGACTTCTAACGAATGCGTGGAAGAAACAGGATATTCTTGACTGGCTGCGGAATAAGTATCTGCCTTACGAAGATGGAATGGTAAAAGCAGAACTTTTAAAATTGCCCGGCAACACAAATCTAAGTTCAAGAAATACGTAGTTGACAAAATGGCGGAAAGGCGAAACATCACAGTCTTTAGACTTCCACCCTACCACTGCGAAATAAATCCAATTGAACTCATTTGGGCACAAATGAAAAGTTATGTGGCTAGAAAAAATACGTCATATAAAATACAAGCTGTACGTGAATTGTTATACGAGTCTTTATAACATATTACAAAACAAAACTGGAAAGATGCAGTAAGACATGTAATAGAAGAACAAAAAATGTGGGATCTGGATAACATAATCGATGTGACCGTAGAGATTATTAACCTAATTATTAACCCTCAAGACTCGGATTCCGAAGTTGATCCTATTTATTTTGAATTTGAATAGTTTTCTAATCGTAATTATATAAGGTAAGTAATAGTAGTTGTAATCGTAAGGTATTAAAGGGGAAAGGCGCAAAATGTCGCCTGTCAAAATGTTCAATGTGTTTTAAATGTATTCATTTTTTTTTTCAAATCCTGAGAAAACTAAAAAGCATTTTTGAAAAATTTAAAGGCAGAATGAAATATTTTTTAGAATAAATAAAAAGTTTCTGTTGCATGCAATATTTTCAATTAAAAATTATACTATATTTTCTCTTTTATTTTCACCCCTGTTACATAACATATTAAAATAAACATTGTAGTTTTCAGGGACTTTCTGCCCTGAGTAATAATGTAATCTTTCATTCTGCGTTTAAATTTTTCAAAAATATTTATTAGTTTTCTCCGGATTCGAAAATAATGGATACATTTAAAACATATTGGAAATTTTGCCAGGCGATATTTGGCGCCTTTTTCCTTAATTAAATAAATGTATCTTTTACAAATGGCAAGAAACTTTTTATTTTTGAATAAAATAAATAAGTTTTATTAAAAAATACAATTTACATAAGTACAATTTAAAAAATATATTTATTTAGTTCAAATAAATGTTTTAATCATATACTCTACGACACTGGTCGTTCATCTCTAACCAGTCAAAATACCCCCGTAATAGGATTATAAGGTATTGTATTCCTTCATATATAAGGTGGGTTAGTCGAAAACGTCTTAAACCGTCAGTTTTAGGTTGGTTTTTACTATTATATCGTATTACCTATCCTCTCTGTATTTCAGTTTTCTAATTAGGGTTAAACTTGTAGTGAGCTATCAACAAATTGTGAACCGAGTATAGGAATTCCAAGTTAATGCTTTAGTGAACACAGCATATGGCATAGAAATAATTGGTAAATGTGTATTAATAATTAAATAATAAGACGATATGCGGATAACATATTGGCAGATAAAATTAAGAGTTATGTTTCGTAGGGCAATGAAAAGTAAAATAATCGTACGCGCTATCTCAGAGTCGAAAGTTTACAAAAACTTATTATTGGATGGTTTATGCATTTATTATTCTAAGAATTTTTCCCTTCCTTCAAACTACATATTTTATACCCGCAGTTACCTTCAGTTTTCATAGATATTACATCTTGTGGTTTTCCTAAACAAATCATGTACATTTTTAACTGAACACAATAATTTTCTACTTGACGCCGGTGATTATCATTGAAGAAAGGTTGTTTAAAATAAAAAAGGAAATGCACAACAAATACGTGACATGATTCATAACGGATTATGTTAATAAAATAAAAATTTTTAATGAATGTATCGAAAAACTTGTTTTTGGAATAATAAACTAAAAGCTTATTTAAATAATTACTCTAAAATAATCTTTTTCTCTGGAAGTTGAACCTTGAGAGAAAATTTTAGATGGTTTCCAATTTTGTCACCATATTATAAACTGCTATATATGTACATATATATTCTGGCGCTAAGTATTGAAAATTAGAAGCTTCGGACAACAAAACCAAGCATAATCTTTGAAAATAAACAGTGTGATATAAGATAATATACATATAGTCCAGGATATGACGGTAAAAATAGTAGAAAACCTCTGAATTTTTTTATATACAGTGAACTTTCCCTAGAACGGACAGTAGTCGTTCCGGATAAAATGGAAGAAAAAAGAGGAAGAAAATTCTTCAACAGTTGAGATTACTTCTTCAGATGTGGTTTGTAGTATTTGGCAAAAAGAGAGCTCAGGCGCACATACGTTCATAATTTATAATCAGGTTGTACTTGTGTGAGCTGAAAGCACACCTGGAGCAGAAGATGAAGGGTTCGAAGGTAAAGTTACATGCATGCGTTGTGCACAGACAAAAAATATAAAAATGTTTTAAAAATGTCTGTAATATATTATAGAACATTTTATAATCCCTTGATCCAGGAGTTGGCACTCTGATGTAGTGTTTGGCGATAGAAATATTAGTTTAACGTTACATAACACACATTGTAGTTATAGATTAGACGCAGCATTGCCTCGGAACAAGAGAACTTTTCTATTTTCTCTCTGCATTCTTCTATAAAATTCATTTAGCAATTCTGTCAAGATTTCCCTTGTCATCCACGACTTCTTATTGCTGTACCATTCGATAAATAATTTTTCTACATTTAAACCTTTGAAACAACGAAGATTCTTACTTTTTCCGATTACCAGTTGCCTTTCTTTGTTTCCTATTATATTGGTGCAAAATAGAATTGTGATTCTATCTTTAGAAGCCTTACCTCCACTGCATTTTTCTCCTTTTAGGGTATAAATATTGTTGAGTAATGTCTTTGTTAAGTAATGTAAAAATGTCTTGAGGAGAGTATTCTTTCCTTATAATGAGCAGTTTTTCTTTTAGTCAGAAACAACTAATAAATCTACAGCAGTTGAGAACAGAAAATATTGTGTCGCTTTCTAATTAGTTCCCTTGCAACTTCTAATGTCTTTTCTTAAATAACTTTACCAGAAACGGGAATATTTTTAGACACACTCTTTACAAAACCCATCGAAAACAATTTGGTCTAATGCAGCACCCACGGAATTCAAAAAATTGTCTTTTCGTTTCCAGGTTTCCGCTGTCAAAAAACTCTTTAAATAAAACACTTTTATGTTTCCAATTTCACTGGCTTGTGAACTTAAAAACTTCCTTTTGGCGGACACCATGTTATTCACGTCGCCAAACCTTTAAACCTAAGTAACTTTAATTATATAGGTAGATGTTCAGATAGATATAAAATTTATTGTAAAATTTAATCCGAAAATAACAAAAATTTTTACTAAAACGCTCATACAAATACAACGACCTCTACTCTTGACTTCGTTCACGCTCTAGTTGAGTTTTTGCATATGCTTTATCAAACATTTCGGTTAAAATTCTTATTCCAGTCAAAAAGCAATTTAACAACGTTATCAGAGAAATGTTTCTGGTGTCAACATTTCTTTCATCGACCGACACACGACATTAGTAAAATGTATTATTTTGCTTGCTTTTCTAAACAGTTCAATGTGAAGTAAGACATCTGATCATAGTTCAGTTATCTTAACTAGTTATACGAACATACGATAAATGTCCATACCTCCAGGACTGTGCAACCATAATAAAAGATGGAAAGAATTAATATGATATCAAACCTACAGGTATCATTAAAATCAGCAACTGAGGTGGAGAATGCTCTAATAGAATTCACAAAGATTGTAAAAAAATATGCGTGGTTGGCTACGCTACAAAGTACTCCATTAACTTATAAAGAATACTGCCCAGATATAGAAAAACAAAAAATCGCAGAAAAAAGAAAAAAACAAAGTAATAAGAACAAACTCAATAAAGCTGCAAAAAAAAATTAAAAAATTTATACAAATGTTTACCAATCAAGACATAAAAAAATTGCCTCGAACAATAATTGTCCATCAATTAACAATGAATACTCACTCTGGCAAGCCACAAGCTACCTAAAGAATCAAATGAGGTCAATACCACCAATCAATAGTCAGAAACATCGATGAACAGTGGGCAAAAAATAATACAGAATAAGCCAAAGTAACGTATGGTCCTAAAGTTTTGGGAAAAATTTCAAAAGCATATAACTCTGACCACAATAATCTTATATTTTTATTAAATTATTCAACAATTTAACTTAACTATCCTTATTATAAACCAAAATTCAAATGACAGACAAGGGACCATTATTTTCGAATTGCCTAATAATTCACCTGACATGGTGCATCATCCTTTGGACGATCTCGGCGTCAATTTCTCTAATTTTTGTAATATATGCGGCGTCTTAACTGTTCCTGATTTTGTGCTTCTCATCCGTTATTATAGACTTTCCGACTTAATATTGCCCAGAACTCTTCAATTGGACGAGCCTGAGGTAGGTTGGGGGGATTGTCTGCTTTCAGTACAAAGGTAATGTTGTTAGTTTCGTACCAGGCCCTTGTGATCCTCGCGTAAGGAAGATCTGGCCAAAAGGCTATTTGATCATTTGCTTGATGTGTATTCACAAACTGCTTTCCTTCTTTTCCGGTAGATAATATTGTTACTCGATAGGGTCCTGTATACTGTAGTCTTTCCAACATGAAATCTTCTAGCCAGTTTTCGCTGTAAGACCCCAATTTTGTTCTTAGCTGCTTCAATCAGTCTTGCCTCTCTTATATGGTTCAAAATCCGCAGTTGGCCACTTTTACGGAAGTTAACACATGGTATCCCTTCTTCACATTCTTTGATTGTGCGATAAATTGTCGATTTGCTTATGTTTTGATCTCGATAAATATTAACAATATCTCGTTTCGACATTCGTCCAACCATATTATAAACACCTCGACGAATATCAATTTTTTAAGACATTTTGCAGAGCACAAACCAAAATATTCTGCTTTGTTTATTAAATGTCAATAACTGATGATATTTCAATTCCATGGCCTTCTTTGTTAAATGCATTTTGCTTCTCCATCAAACCAGGTGAAATTTTTCCCAAAACTTTAGGACCATACGTTATTCGGTCAACATTTAGTAAAAGTATTTCGACCACATAATTTTGGATCAAGCCCTACAGAAACTCAAGATATAGGGAAGATCTTACACGAGCCGATTCAAATGGAGTTGACAATGAAGACATTTACACACAGAGAATTGAAATCTACCATCATGGAAGAAATTGACCCCAAAAAATATCTTGCCTAAGTCCTTATTAGGGGAAGTCTTACAAAAACTACTCAGTAAGGGTATGAGTTGTATTTTGCAGATATTATGTGAAAGTCATAATGGTGCTGAAGTCAGGGAAGAAACCTAACGAAATTACATCATATAGGCCACTCAGCATCTTGACAAAATTTAATCCCAAATATTTGAGAAATTGTTGTTAAAAAGTCTTCAACTCATCCTACAAAAGAAAAGGATTATACCTGATTACCAGTTTAGTTTCCGTCGTAAACATAACACTATCTCAACAGGTACGTAGATTTGTAAAACAAGTCAACAACGATCTAAAAAGTAGGCGATACTGTTCCGCAACCTTTCTGGATACTCCAGTCAGGCTTTTGATAAGGTCTTGCACACTGGCCTGCTCTATAAAATCAAAAAACATCTACCGCATAGATTATATGGTGTGCTGGATTCTTAGCTAACTAATAAATACTTCCTACCAAGAGAAATGCACTGACTTACCCCAAGGCAGTGTTCTTGGACATGTACTTTATCTACTATATACCATGGATTTTCCAGGAATACACTCAACGACAGTAAGTACATTCACACATCAATATATAGATATTGCTACGAAAAATTTTAAGGGAGACTTGAAAATATCATCTGTAAAAACAGAAATAAAACGTTTCAGTGACCAAACACAAACATAAAGCCAGTGATCATGGTAATGTGCTATAGAGCAGTGTTGCCAAAACTCTCAGGAATGCGGTTTACTAGATTGTCGATATATTTTTCGAATTTCCATTTTCAATTAACATTTAACTGTAAAGTCAGAATAACAACTGAAGAACCACAAAGCCTTATTATCATTATGTAGTCTCAGAGAACGACATAAAATCGCTGACATATGCACGCCGTATTATTTTAAGTTGCAATTAGTAATTAGATATATGCATTCCAAGCGGTCCGTTTATTTGCTTTTAAATCTTTAATAGCCGGCAAAGTGCATGATTTAACTAAGCAATATTTTCTACTGATTTCTATGATTCATGGTATATGATATTCTTACCGAAAAACAAATAAACTGTCGTTACTATAATTAAAATAAGATAAAATTAAATTATCTTTTGTAAATACTATTTATTTAATTAAAATCATTTTTTATACTTTTCATCTCTTGTTTCGAATTGGCACTTTTGGTCAATTACGTTAAAAAACGTTAATTTAATTCATGTCTGTGAAAACGAAAATACAAATTATACAACCCTGAATCGTGCTTGCGTTCATCGTGGCATCGCTGCGCTTCTATCGTCCATAAGAAATACATGGCCCTATCTCCGCAATGTTATTTTCTTAACGTGGAACGCTGTATATAATGTGAGCTACACGAAACGAAAGGTGAAGTCCGTCGCTTAAAACAATTCAAACCAACGGACTTGAGTAACCGATTTAGTTAGATAATAATATGTTCAATAGTAGTATAGTGAACTACCTTTTCTCGCGAACAAAAACGTTCACTTATTGTTCCTATGCTAAGAACAGATTGTAATAAAGTTGAGACAAAAAAAAGATCTCTAGTTATATGTTTAGACATTCAGGGTAGTCCAGTACGAATATCATACAGCACACAAAACCTTCGTCCTGTAAATAAAAATGCACTAATGAGATAGAATTTGCATTAAAAATAAATCGCCAAATCTTGCACTGCCTTCTCTAGTTCATACTAGAGATCGACGATGGTCATTATTCAAGGAAAGTTAACAATTTTGGTCAAGGTAAGTAGGTAAAGTGTTGTAGATTAGAGGAACATTAATAAAAAATATTGTTACTTTGATCGTTAATGATCTTCCGCTTAGTAATATATGATAATTTTATTTATTTATGAGAATCAATATATTATTTATGTAACGGCTTACTTAAAACTGTACTGTAATGAAAACATAAAAGAAAAGATCAATTAAATTATTACTAAATCACCGTTAACTAGTTTTTTTTATTGCTATACATACACTGTTAACCATGTCTAAAAGCTTGACAATACATAATAAATACAAAACTAATGTTCGTATTATTTGTTGGTTTATTGCCAAATCAAGAACATTTATTAAATTATTTAGTTTTATTTATATTGTAAATTTTATGTAAAGAGAAAATATTTTTAAAATTGATTATGCATAACGATGCATTATCAACATAACTTTAATCTTTTTTAAAAAAGTTATGTGAACTACACGTTTATAAACACGTTTCAAACGAACCGAAATATCAAAACTAAATAGAAGACCACTACAAATGTCAAATGACTACGGGGACTCTTAGGAGGTTATTATGTAGACTCTAGACTAGTTTTGTGGTAATGCTCAGAATAACTCGATAGACTAGCGCAACATATCACTGGTATGAATGACACTGGTTATCTGGGAATATATGGCAATAAAAAAGCTGATGAACTCGCCAGAAGTGCAAATACGCAATGGAACCGACCGGGAGTGTGTCTAACGCTCTGACACTATTGAAAACATGTTTTAAGGGAAAATATAAGAGCAGCTCATTCGAACGCAGATTAGATTCATTTGCAAGCACTGTTTGCATTGCTACTGATTTTCAATATCTACTCAGAATATATTCTCTCTACTACCATTATTGAGAGGAATAGTCCCGAAATCTCTTTTAATAATAGAAAGTAAAAAATTCAAATTATATGCTGCTCAAGATAGAAATCGATGAAAGGAGTTGGGAGAGGCTATGTCCAAAAATGGATGAAAGAAGCACACAGGGGTAATTCTAATGTCGGTATACATTTATTACAAAATTACAAAAGATATAAAAGTTCCACAAGAAAATAACTTTAGAATAATATCTGTCGTTGTATTTATAATAATATTCTATCTAATATTATTTTAATTTAACGACTAAACCAAACAAAAAGAATGTTTAATAATTTGAAACGTATTAAACGATGCATTACGAAATTTATTTAAGATCTGTGATTTATGAATTACTGTAAAAATAGGTCTTAGTAGCAAATGATAATCATTATCAATGGCTACCAGGCCATCAAACATTCCGTTACCGCATCTATTGGTGTAATGATAGATTTGACAAACGCATAATTATATCTTTGTAAACAATAATATCCTAACAATTTCGTGCTTGCTTGGAAATTTTTGTATTTATTAAGTTATTATACACGGTGTCCCACAAAAAAATACTTTATTTGTGACGTTTTTAAACTATTGTTTAAATTATTTGCTTGCATGATCTTAGTTTTTATTACATATCTCTTTAGGACTAACCACAAGTATATATTTAACTGTTTATGTTTTTTTCTTTATTGATTGTTTTACATTTTCATTTTTTATCTTACAAAATTAGCATTTACTTGTCTGACTATGAATTTAGAAGACTCATAAATACGGGGAATATTTAGCTCTTTTTAAGTTATAAAATAAAATAAGTTTCAAGTTGTTTTTTTATTTAATTTAACATTTTTTTAAACTTAATTGAAATATAACTCATGCAATGTTTAAATGATTAAATATGTCTTTGTGTCTGCCCAATTCCGTTAACAACTACTACAAGAGGGCTTGTCGCATTATCTTTCTATAATATATTTTCATTATTCCATTATTAGGTATACTATTCGTTTCTTATCAAACATCTTTATATTTATTGTAATGGTCAGGGGGCCTTCTCTCGTCCGATTGTACAGATCTTTCACAGTTGTTTGTTAAATATAAAAGGAATAAGGATCTATATATTTCACCAAGTACCTGTTAGTGAAATCCTCAATAACACTTACTCTTGTTATTTTAATCTCCGCGATGCTATCTGAGCACAACCTGCACTTTGAAAGTTTTGGTACCATATTTCTATTCAGCAACAGAAATGGTAAAAAGAGAAAACTTGTGTTTACTGGGTAGTCATTATTTACAGAATTCTTCTGTTACTTTGAAAACCAAACCGGAATTCCTTCAAAGAATTTTAAGGATTCAGAAAAAAAGAATGATTTAAATGTAAGTTACCACCCCAAACATTCCAACATATATCGTGATTGTACTGGACAATGCAATTTATCAAAGTAAAAAAAAAATAAATTGCTTTAATGATTTAGATATGATATAAAAACGATTTAATGTGCAGTATTTTTGTGATAATTATAAACGAGTTATGGGACATCAAAACTTAACACTCACCTTATTACTATATATCTTCAATCCTGAACATATAATTATCTTAAATTTTGTAATTACACGAACTAATACTTCACATCTCTAAATGCTTCCGTACTCATAATATAAATGATACTTAAAAAAGTATATTATTAATTTTGTAGAAGACAGTGACATTGAGTGTACAAAAAATTCCTTTATAGAAATATGTAAATCAGTTTTATATGTAAAATTTGCAAAGAATGAATACTTTTCAACATGGAGAACAAACAGAATTAAAAAAAAGCAC
Source organism: Diabrotica undecimpunctata (assembly GCF_040954645.1). Lineage (NCBI taxonomy): Eukaryota > Metazoa > Arthropoda > Insecta > Coleoptera > Chrysomelidae > Diabrotica > Diabrotica undecimpunctata. The sequence continues at coordinate 20,064 of NW_027312874.1, forward strand.
TGATACTGTTTAATAATTAAACAATATTAAGTTTTATATGTCGCCTGAAGCGATTTTGCGATTTTGCATGGCAGTTACGCGCTCAAAATCAATGTTCAATAAAATTTGTATTAGCTCGACGGTAAAAATTCGATATCTTTTGATTCAAGTGACCTATCGACAAAGATCAAGATGATGCAAACCTATAATCCACACCGAAATCAATTGATGGTGATGTAGAACAACAGTAACAATTCTTTAAAAATGCTATTATCGAACCAAGTCGCAGAGAACTCACAACAACCAGATGAAAGAAAGGAGATTGGATGACCGAAGAAATCTTGGAACTGATGGAGGACAGAAGAACGCAAAAGAATATCAATATAACTCAGTATCAACAGCTGCATTATCAAATAAGGAAAATAAGAGAAGCTAAAGAGACTTATTTCGCTGGAAAAGGCCAAGAAATAGAAGACTTACAAAACAAATATGATAACTTCAATCTCCATTAGTAAGTTAAAGAATTAGCTGGGGTAGCAAAACAAAAAACCTAAAGCATACTATTGGACAAACAAAGAAACATTTTAGGGGAGACAGAACAAAAATTAGGAAGATGGAAAGAATATATAAAGGAATTATTCCATGACCAGATACAGGACAATATATATATATATATATATATATATATATATATATATATATATATATATATATATATATATATATATATAAAGATAATCAGAGTATAGACGAGGGACCCGAATAACAAAGTCAGAAGTTATGCATGCAGTATATTCATGTCAAGTCCTTGAAAAATAATAAAGCTACTGGTCCAGATGAAATACCAAGTGAATTGCTAAAACTGGTCAATGAAAAAACATAGATCTTTTAGTCCAACTACTGAACACACTCTATTCCACAGGAATCATTGCACGTGAAATGTGAAATGCTGACATCAATATTTATTTGTCTACCAAAGAAAGTACGTGCCAAAGAATGTAGTGATTATCGAACGATGAGTCTAATGTCACATACCTTAAAAACCCTGCTAAAAATCATCCATAATAGAATACACGCTAAGCTGGAGATGGATATTAGTGATTCCCAGTTTGGATTTCGGAATGGACTGGGCAAAAGAGAGGCAGTATTTTCTTTTAACGTGCTGACCCAAAGATGTTTGGATGTTAATCGAGATCTTTATGTATGCTTTATAGAGACAACAAGGCATTCGATAAGGTAAAACGTGACCAACTTATAGAAGTACTCAAAAACAAGAACATAGATGTGAGGGATGTAACATTGATATCAAGTTTATACTACAGCCAACGATCAAATGTGAAAATTGGAAGAGAAGTGTCAGAAGAAGTGGAGAGAAGGAGAGGGGTCAGGCAAGGTTGCATACTGTCGCCGTTATTGTTTAATGCTTATTCTAAAGAAATCATACAAGAAGCTTTCGTCAGAAATTAAGTCCATTTGAAATTCACTTGAAAAACTTACTTTTTTTAAATTTGGCTGGAATAGTCTGTTGCAGTATTAATAATGATGACATAATTTTCACCCCACCGGAAACCTCGAAAATCCCGGAAAATCAACCAAATTATAATTAATAATAAGACAATGTGTGAAAAATTACCTGAAATTTAATTTATAAAATATGTAAGTATTATTACATCATTGATATAAAATGAAAAAAAATATATATGTTCAGATAATATATAAAGCTTCAGATATCTACGAAAAATTTTTCGACCTTCGTTTAACCAGACTGGGCTATTATATACAAAAGAAAAAATATACAAATCACAATTGAAAATAGTTCAACAAACATCCCATGCATTCACCTTGTGGTGTTTAAAAATTAAAATAAGAGAACATAAAACGAGACACACGGTTTTTTATAATATTAATTTTTATAAGACAGCTAGTATACCAGTTCTAATGAGAAATTGATTTAGGACACGAGGATAACAACATTGCAAGCAGTTTTAGTTATTTTTATCTTTGATTTTAAATAACAGTCAACGATAAATCGAATCTTGTGATACAAATACTAAACACTAATAAAAGGAACACTTTAATTTATAAAACTCAAATACTTATTATGTATTACGTTCTTAGAATATCTAGAAATAATAGAAATAAATAAAGTAGTGAATTACTAAAACTTATAATGATTATTTGTATAATAATGTGCCCAGGATTAAATTCCATTATTATTATTATTGATCCAGAAAAAAAAAACAAATTTACTATTTACAATCCCAAAACGCTTTTGTCAATAAATATTCAACAAAAAATTTATATGAACTGATTTAGTAAGGTTAATTTGGTAATAATATTATGTTGGCAAAAATAACATCGTTTTCCTCGTTTACCCTTCTGCTTTCATCTGCCGTATCATCTTTACTTACTTATATTGTTGTGATAAAGATGGTGCAACGGAAAAAATTTCTTCCACTTCTCCATCGTTCTACTGTAAACTGGATACTGGAGCCAATTAGATTTTTAGCAAAGGTACTGTTTAAAAAGCTGGTTAAGATGACATTCTGGATTGGCCCAGCAAAAAAGTATTTTCTTTGAACAACCCAGTTGTTTATCTTTTTAGCTGTAGACTTACTGTTTGGGAGGGTATACGCGTGGAGTAAGTAAGTTCCGGATCAGAGTAGGCTTATTAGTGATAGTTTAGTAATTATTGACGAAAAATATGTTCATAAGCTTCGTGACGCAGAAGGTACAGTAATATCTTCTTCTTCTTCTTCCTCTTTATAAGAAATTCTACTTGTTCATTGGCGGATTGATATCTCTATGGAAGGTTGTCACCCCATCTTTTGCGCGGTCATTCGATACTTCTTCTGCCGATTGGTGACTTATCTCTTGCTATTTTGACGACACGGGTTTCCTCCATTCTGCTTATGTGGTTATTCCATTCTTTTTTTTTCTATGTAGTGTCCTATTATTTATACACTGTACGTTACATTTTCGTCCAATGTCTTCACTTTTCTTTCGATCTTTCAGTGTATTTCCTGTAATTCTTCTCAGTACTCCCATCTCTACCGCTTCCAGTAGCCTTTGTGTTGTGGCTGTGTCGGGTCTTGTTTCTGAGGCATATGGCATTATTGGTCTTACACTGTGGCTTTATAAATTATTGACGTCATCTCAGTTTTAATGTGTTTTAATGTTCACCATATAGTGTTATTAAGGCATCCTGCAAATCTATTTGGTTTTTGTACTTGATCTCTTACTTCTTTGTCTAGGTCTCCATAGCTGGACAGTGTTATTCTAAGGTATTTTATTTCCATTCTTCTTCTTCTTCTTCTTCTGGTTCCTATCCGTTTCGGATGTTGGAAATCATATTGGCAATCATGACCTTGCTCGCTGCGGCTCGAAACAGCTCCGTTGAGGTTTTCTTAAACCATGTTCTTAATTCTGCAGCCATGATGTTCTCCTTCTACCGGGTCCTCGCTTACCTTTGACTTTACCTTGCAATATAGACTGCAGCAGGGAGTAACGGTGCTGATTTCTCAAAACGTGTCCCAGATATTGCAATTTTATGCGTTTGATCGTAAACACAATCTCTGGTTCCTTCTTCATTTTTTCTAGAACTTCGTTGTTCGTGATCCTTGCTGTCCATGATATTCTCAGCATTCTTCTATAAAGCCACATCTCAAATGCTTCAAGTTTTTTAATAGTGGTGTCTGTAAGCGTCCATGCCTCCGCCCCGTACAACAACACAGAGAAAACATAGCATCTCAAATGTCTCATTTTTGTATCCAGGGATATGTTGTGACTTTTGAAGATGGCGCTCATTTTGTTAAAGACCGTTCTTGCCTTTCCTATGCGGCACTTTATTTCCTGTACATTGCTCCACTGTTCGTTTATAATAGTTCCCAGGTAGCAATACTGTTTTACTCGCTCTATCTGCGTCCCATTAATGTATAGATGAGCCCCATTTATATTCTTCTTGCTGACAATCATTTGTTTGGTTTTGTGGGTATTAATGTTTAGTCCGTACTGTTGACTGTACTCGTTTATTCTGTCCATTAGCCTCTGAAGTCCCTCTAAACTATCTGCTATCACCATGGTGTCGTCGGCATATCTAATATTGTTTACTCTTTCACCATTTAGAAGGATGCCTTCGTCTATTCCGTAAAGAGCCTCGTTAAAAATTTTTTCTGAGTACATTTCCATTACTTGTTCAATACTGATATCAATTTCTACTTTACATACGGTTGGTTCTTTACTGATTACTATTATTTTAGTGTTCTGAGATAGTCATAATAAATTATTTTGCTTTTATGTTAAATCTGTGGACTAGTCTTTGCAGACTATCTTATCCTCTATATTCATTATTCTATATCCTCTTCCTTAGTTAACGCTTCTGATGACTTCATCCATGACTAAATTGAAGAGCATAGGGCTCAATGAGTCCCCTGTCTTATTCCGCTGACTATTTCTATAGGTTCTGTAAGTTCTCCATCTATTTTGACTTTCATTTTGTTGTTTTGGTAGATGTTTTCGATAGTTTTTATAATAGTTAGGGGAACTTCTCTATTATACAGAAAATGGATTACACTACACCTTTGAGTCCTACTCTGTCAAATGCTTTCTTTTTAAGTCAATCAGACACAGAAATGCTGGTCGAATAAATTCTAGTGATTTCTCAGTAATTTGCTTTATAACGAATATTGCACCTGTACACGATCTTCCACTAAGAAAGCCCTGTTGTTCATCTGCTAAACTTATCCTCTGCCTCTGATTCATTAGTTCTTATAAAATTTTAGTTGGTTTAGGGTAGTATATCAGGTATTATATACCGTAATATCAGATGAAGAAAAATAATCCAAATAGGAGAGATTTCAACAGCGAGCTATACAAAAAACAAGCTAGCACCAAAAATGACGTAACAAGTATTTCACAAAAACTTTTTACATTGATGCTGGAATATATTTATGTTGACGGTGATATAATCCAAACTGTCTGTGTTCTACGACTGACGCAAATACATAAAACAAATCTAATATTGACAACAGCACATATTACCTACTAAGAAGAATAACCGGCCAAACTATTTTTGATAGGAAAAAAGTGAAAACTATAGAAAGTAGTAGGTACACAATAAATCCAGTTAAATACTCTGAGATAGCGCGT